>NC_083795.1:6886827-7036827 GCF_015708825.2 Lethenteron reissneri
CCGCTGTAATGTGAACCCGTGCAGAGTCGGAGGCGGCCAATTGCATGACATCGCACAATCGCGCGTCCCCGCTCAGCGAACAGATGTTGCTCGCTGGTGTCGCGTTCGAGACGGGCGCGGTGTTGTTGGTGGTGGTACTGATTGCAACATTGCGAAATCTTACCACCATCACCATCATCACCACCACCACCAACAGACAAAGATCCCCCGTATAGTCTAAAGTGATGTTCGCGAGCACCTACGAAGGCCGACAATCCATGCAGTGCATGCACACGAGCCGAATCCTTCACTCCATCTCCACGGGCACGGTCTCTGCGTTGGCTGCCACGCAATCATTAGTCTCGACCACGGGCTATTATACCTTGGAATGACATGCTTCGCCTGAGCCCCCTCACTTCTCCCAGCAGTCAAGATGACGTCTCGAACTGGCTTATTCCCTCTAAGCCACGTGTTCGTCTCTCTGTCTCTCAGTCTAATTCCAAGCACGCATCCCTCCGCGCCTTCCTTTGTCAGCTTACGCTCAATATTTGTTGCATCGCAGACCGCAGTTTTTTTTTTTACACCGCGAGAGATCGCCACGGTTCGATGCCGATGCCTGAATCCAACATCGATCAGCATCGCGGCAGACTGCGATGACGACCACGGAGATGGTGATGACGCCCACTATATTTTGATGTTTGGAAACACACACACACAGAGAGAGAGAGAGAGAAAGCAGAGTTTTGCTTTTATTCGCATTGACTCCAAGACGGCTCATTAAACTTTAAGGAATCTCTCTCAAGGCCGCTGCTGCACATTATCTCTATCGGATTGATTGGCGGCGAGCGCGCGCCCACGCGCACAATGAGGGCTTAGAGGGGGTCACTCCCCTCTCCCAGTGGCGACTCCAAGGCCATTGTTTGCCCAAGGCAAATGTCTTGCATCCAGACGTCATTGATTTCCCCCATCGCAGCGGCTGGAGTTTAAATGTAAATGCGAGCGTGCTCCCCGCCTGCCCTCGCCCCCCCCCCCCAACCCACCCACACCGCGTGTCTTCTGCCGCGCTGCTACAGTCTCAGCGAAAGACGCAAACAAAAAATAAACCCAGCTCACGGTCAGGGGCAAGGGGTCAGGGTTCACGCTGGACGTGACCCATCTCCACCGCCGAAATCTTGTTTTGCTCCTCGACCCAACTCCATGCCCCCCCCCCTCCACCACCCCCACCGTCTCACCCAATCATCCCCTTCGCACCCCTCCCCCCTTCCACTTCCACCCCACCCCCCCCACCCCCACCTCTGCATCGCCGCCAAACCCTCTCAATTGGACTTCACATCTCGGGGATTTGCGAACGCAAAAGCTGCGACTTGCACGGCCAGACCACACGCCGGGCTAATCCCCGCCGCTTAATGAGACAAAGGCGCGATGAGAATATAAACTGTTCCCTTTGTGGGGGGCCCGGCCGAGATCCCACCGCTAATCCGGCGAAGCGCAAATGTGCGGCACCTGGACCCCCCCCTTCCAACCAAAAAAAAGTTCGGCCTCTGTGTTGCTACATTTCTCTCAGCGGCTGCCATCATCAGCAGCATCATCATTAATCATGGTCAATCCACTGCTGGATGAAGGCCCCGCCGCCACTTATCACGATTCTGCGACGCGATAATCTACCAGGCTCCCTGCGCACGAATTTGATTCCATCGTTCCGTCTCCGAGGTGGAAGAAACTTCTCGATACATTCGTTATTATTGGTCGCCGCCTTTGGAATTTAACAGAAGAAGGACAGAGATGGGGCGGAGGGAGCGGTGGTGCAGGGAGGATTGGGGGGGGGGGGGGGCACGAGGTGTGTAGATTTACTGATTTAATGGCGAAGTTATTTTTTATTAAAAATCTGAGCCACCGCAGCCCCCGTTCAAAGAGTTACAGAGCAGAGTGAATCAACGAACTCGTTGCGGTTGCGAGAGCGATGCACTTTTTTTATCTGCTCACTCCTTGCGAGTTATTATTTAAGTACTGTTTTAAATCAGTTACATTTAATTGACGTATTTTGAGAATCTAGAGTATGGACAAAATAACGTCGGTCCTTCTACCAAACGTATTCTACTCTTGGAATGGATGGGGTCAAATGCGTATGTAATTGTTATTTTTTTAAATATATTAAAACATTCAGATTAGATTTGGTTCACGCGGGTAAAAAGTAAAACATTCATCCGTCCGCTGATTTATAAGAATGACCCGCCGGATTTGACATTGGTACAGAAAACGAAAGCTTCTCGTCACAGCCATCTCTTGGACACACACTTAAGCGGTTGTGCTTTCGCTACGTTGTCCCCACCTGAAGAAGGACGCTTGTGTTGTGCCCGAACGTCGTGATTTAATTTAGTTGTTTTCATTTATTTTATTTTATTTTTATCCACGTGACTTTACCGGAAAAAAAAGAGTACGAAAGCTTCTGCCACTAAATCATAAACATTGCAGACACTGAGTAGCAAACTCTTAGGTATGAATCCTTGCAGTCACGAAAGCTTCAAATCTAGAACTGAGTAGCAAGCACATTGGAGGAATGCCGTGAATGAGTTTAAGTCAAAATAATCGACGAGTGACAAATTCCTTACAATCACAGACAGCTATAATTATGAGATTACTGTAAAAATAACATGAAACTAAAAGCACTGAATGCCAAATGTACCCACGCACTTTGTCTATTGTATATCCCCCATAATGCGAGTGTTGGTGAAGTGGCTGGCACACTGCACTATGAATCCAGCCCATGTGAGTTCGATTTTCACGAGTTTAATTTCCACCCACGGCTAACATCAGTGGCGATGTGATATCTGGACCGGTACAATCCGCTTCTGCTCTCTGGCTACAACTCGTCAATGAAGGATGGAACCCTCATGGACACCCTGGGATGCTTTGGAGACGCGACCGTCGTTTCTCATCGGAGACAGGGCCAGACGCATTTGCGCAGCAATTCGGTGTGCAGGCGGTGCAACTGCGCTCGGTGGCTCGGATTTCGGGCTGCGAAGAGGGAGGTAATGAAATGTAATCGTGGGCCCTCGTTTGCATTTGTTGCGCCAGTGCCCAAGCCAACAACGCCGGACCACTTGCCAGGCGGTCAGTGCACCGAAAGACGCTACACAAAAACACAAATATATCTTACAAGTGCATCGCTAGTCGTGGCGATGCACGTTTTGTCTGAAGCCACGAGCTCACAACGAGCGGCGTTATCGAGCAAGTGAGCTCAGGTATGCGCATAATTGTGCCAGTGGCGTGACTGAAACCTCTTCAAGGAGTGAAATTATTCGCAATAAAATGAGAGGCAACTCGCCCCGGGGTGCCGCCACGGACGCCCACGCTTCACTCGAGCTGTGTTTGTGTGTTTGTGTGTCTCTCACTTGGCAACATCGGCGCGGTCTTGGAAGATCGCCCCAAGGCCACGGAGCTGTGTGGGCAAAACGCGAAGTGCTGCCCCTGCGGCAGGCCGTCCCAGATAGGTCGCGCCCGTCTCAGAGCAGGCGATCTTTATTTGTAGCCAGGGTGAGAGATCAGTGATGCTACACTCAGACACAGGAGGAGGAGGAGGAAGAAGACGTGGAATCGAGAACATGCACATGCAGGTGAAAGACAACGCGTTTACTTTTAACATGAGCACGTGCACGTGGGCAGGACACGCTACTGGAAGTGACGATGGCCGATGGTCGAGACTAACAACGGAGTGGAAGTCAAAGGAGGGAAAACATGCACGAGAGGACGTCCAGTGCTAATGACGGCCTCATTCATACAGGGTACTCGTTTTGAGGCTGAGTCTACCTAGAGGAAGTACAATCCACAGGCTCAGCAACACCGCAGCTCATTCACAGGCAGAGATCACACTTCAGTATTGCTCCGAATGCATTGCTCACATCCCACAGCTGACACAAGCACACGTTGTGTCATCCACTAAGCCAGTGGTTTGGGACCTTTTCCTTCCTGAGGTCTGACGTGGACTTTCAAATACCTTCGGCCAGTCACATATTAGTGCCTGAGTGTTATCCAATAACACTGGTCAACACACGTTTTCTAGCATAAGGTATTCCAACGGGTTTAAGGTAATTTTGGGGTGCTGATTCCAAATCTGGTATCAGTTTTTGTCTATCACATCAGGTTTTTGAGATATCAAATATTGCATTTTCAATAACTGCAGAAGAAAAATATTAAACAAATGTGGATATCTACGTAAAATTATATTATAAACACACTATCCTAGAAATACAGCACCATATTTTAACACTAAAGCTGACTCGCAACAACTTGCAATCATAAGTGACAGAGTTAATTTCGGGTAAAATCAATGAAAATGGGGTATGCCGATAGCATAAAAATGATGTGATAGAGCAAATCTGAGATCAGATTTGAAATCAGCACCCTGAAATTAGTCTAAAACAGCTGCAAAAGTCCAGGCCAAATTTTTTTTTGTTGACCGGTGTAATACAACAAATATGTGGGCTCACCTTTACAGGTTGACTGAGCATGGAAAAGGTCGACAAAAAAAAGTTTTTCCCAATTAAAAACTCGCCCCTGCAGTGCCCGATTGGTGCGGCTAAGATCCTTGCTGCGATGTGTGGACGGATATTGTTTGCGGGTCCTACGAAATGAAAGATCCCGCGTGGCCGCGGACCGAACGAAATTAAGCCACAGGCTGTACGGAATGAAATCGTAGGCCGCACGCAATGAAGTCGCGGCCCGTGTGAAACGAAGTCACAGGTCGCGTGACATTTGTTTGTGTGTGTGTGTGCGTGTTTAGTTTGTTGTCCTTCCACCGCACCTCCGATTAGCACGGTTGGCTACGTACGGTGCGAACGAAGTTCAACACAAAATACGTAGGAAGCTGAAATAAAGTTGCGGGATGCATCGGGCCCACGCGGTGTGTCGCCCCCCCGGCCCCCACCACCTCATCGCCGTGCCGGGCCGATCAGCGGCCCCCCATGATTGGAGCGGAGGGCGTTCGAGAGGGGGGGGGGGCACGCGGAGCGGTGACTGCAGCTGTAGCAGTAGCAGCGGCAGCAGCAGCGGCAGCGACAGCAGCAGCGGCAGCAGCAGCAGTAGCAGCGGTAGCAGCAGCGGCAGTAGCTGCGGTAGCAGCAGCAGCGGCAGCAGCAGCGGCAGCAGCGGCAGTAGCAGCGGCAGCAGCAGCGGCAGCATCAGTAGCGGCAGCATCAGCAGCAGCGGCAGTAGCAGCATCAGCAGCAGCGGCAGTAGCAGCATCAGCAGCAGCGGTAGCAGCAGCAGTAGCAGCAGCAGCAGTAGCGCTGCGCGTCCGCCCAAGTTGCGGTTCCACTCTAATTGCGGCGAGGAGATCGCTTCAATTTGAATGTTTCGCTCCACATCAAACGGGGCTTTCTTTCGCACGGCGATCAATCCGGCAGCCGCGTGGCGGGGCATGTGGGGCAGATGACACGCAGGAGGAGGAGGCGCGCCTCGGGACTATAATTCTCGAGGGATGGACACGGGAGGCCGACATTTGATACCGCTGATGGCCCCCCCACCCCCTCCATTTAAAAAAATACATTTTGCTTTGAAAGATAATTTCTTTTGTATGTCGCACATGTATCAATTTATTTATTTTGAAGTGCCGGTCGCTTACCTGTCAACCCTGCCCTTCGTTTTGGCTCATTTTGATTTCATAATAAAGCCCCCACACCACCCCATATCTGCCTCTCGTTGGGCGTGAGACGCGCATGTAAATGTCACGTTGACGTTCCTCTGGCCGGGGCTAGGAGCGCCGTCGCCGCGAGTTGTGAAACAGCTGACGGGCGGACGCGATCAAAGCGAACTTTTGATAACGGCGACGGCGGCGGCGATGACATCAAAATCGTAGAGCGGCTCAACGTGGCACTCGGCGGCCACGTGTTCGTCCGTCTCGCGAGCGCTCAGATGTGTTTTGCCTTGCGGCCAACGGGGGCCGCGGTTGTCAATGCCCAACGGGTGGGATGAGTGCTCTCCCTCTCGCTGTCTCTCTCTCCTGCTCCCTCCCTCACCCTCTCTTGTCTAAACAAGACGTGCGAGTCTTAGACGACGCTGAAGGAGGCAGGTGTGAAAAGTCCAGGGTGGCTCAAAAGGCCAGCAGGGCACATAGGGTTATTATATTTATTTTAACACTGGCATTAGAACATTTTAATTGTTAACGCTTTAAGTTTGTATATATTAGCATTATTCATATACATTTTCCTTCTTGCTTTTTTCGATGACTTAGAAGAATGGAAAGCAAATTGACTAAATTTAGACAAACTATAATTGATGAATGTTCAAAGATTACATCTGCAATCTTAAACAAAAAATCCCTCAATTAATTTAAAAAGATCATTTACACGCGCACTAATGTTAACGGGAAGACACTTTCGAACATTTATTAAAACCAATGAAAGAAATCCTCCGTAGGAGTTAACGTAAATATACGACGGCGCCTATGTGCCCTGACTTTTGGGCCGCCCTGCGCATCCCCCGTGGCGTCCCGCAGCGCGTGGCGCCGCTCGATTCTCTCGCTGCGCTCTCAGCGCGGCCTCCATGGAGCGCACATCGCACGCGGTGCCCACGTGACGCCGAGCAGCGGCGCTCCGTGCCGTGCAAGGGCTTCGTCAGGATGTGCCACGCGGCGCCGATGCGTCGTCAGGCGTTAGAAGGAGAGAGAGAAAAAAAACACGTTAAACACTTCCATGCTTTCTTGCAGATTTCTCCAATTATTTTCACTGTGAAATGCACTGTGGATGTATTCCTGCCTGCCATAGGAATGGTGAGTTTTACACAATTGGCTCCGTGCCGCCGGTAGAGATAAGAACCACCAAACATTAACTTAAGCACGGCCAAGTTTTGACTTTCTTTTATCTAAACGATGATCATAACAAGAGAGTTATTACAATAGCAAAATATCACTTTAGCTTTTAACGAAATGCTGCTGTTATAATTCAAGAGTCGGTGAGACGGAGATGCTCAACTCGTGTGACGCCTCGAAAACGACTCAATCTCCACCCTTGTAGGTGTCCTGTAACTGCGATGTCCCGTGACCTGCGACCTCTGGTAGCTGCTGCCACTGCCGACGACCGTGAGCTCGTGTGGTCGACAGAGCTGCTCAGCTCGTTCGGGCCTAACCGGTCGAAATTAAAGGTTCTGTAAAATTCGGTACAAAGTTTATGGCCGCTGAAATAACTTCAAGTGTTTGCTCAAACGGCAAGACGTGAACATTTTTAAAGGAGACGCAATTCCAAGGGTGGGCGATGATACTGGGAGATGCTATACGCAGTAGAGTCGAGTTTTACTGTCACGCGACTACTAATGTGGAGCGTGATTTGTCCAATTTTTATTGACTTTAGCGTCACACTCCATGCCAGATGAATTCACTGCGGTTCCTCTGATGACGATGATGATGACGACCATGATGTCAGGGATCGTACATCTACATCAATGGTTTCTAGAATCTACATCAAGGGTTTCTAAGTGTGGTCAAGCAACGTCCGAGACTGGCACAGGTTGGTTGGGGAGAGCCTTTCACTCCACACAGATGTGACAAAGCACTCTAAACTTACGATGACATTATATCAACACGTGGCCGTCGGTTATGTATGCATGTTGAACTTATTTCGCACCATACATAGTAGTTCCAAACAGTCATGGTTATAGGTAAACTCACTTGCATTCACGTGGTGAAAAGTCACACATTGCTATGGAAGGGGGCACGTCATCCCATCGGACATGCTATAAGATACGCAGGAATTTGAAGTGAATCTTCATTCATCCTCCTCGCACGTAGAGAGAAGCACTGCCCTTACCAATGGTCCAGGTAAACGTATGTAGACCCAGACAGAGATTCCCCGTATCGCCCTAACAGACTTTTGGGGCAAGTGCTGTTAGGCGAGCACGAGGGGGTGGGTGGCAAACACCACGCGCTGCCGCCTTTGTCTCCCCAGTGGCGATGTTTAAACTCCGACACGCCAGCTCCTCATTTAAGGCTTAGTCCACCTAAACGAGGCCCAGGAACTGGTTCAGATAATCGGCACTGGTGTAGGTGGCCGTGGGCGGGGATCGAACTGTGGTCGCGCCGTGTATTTCAGAGCGCAGCGCGTTAACCACCGCGCCACCGCTCCTTTCTCTTAGACGCAGACGGCCACCTAACACAGAGAAAGAGAGATAGCGGACCAAAGCCGTCTGCTCGCCTCGGGTCTCGATTGGCGGATAAGACGGAGGAACCCCACTTCAGCATCTTATCCTTTGCATTGCAGCGCTCTGTTAATGTCCTTCCTTGCCTGTGGTGACACATCTGATTGCAAGTCGGTCCACAGCGTGTGGCTTGCCTGCAATCGTGCAGCTTGCGAGACGTCAGAACGCAATTCGGGGTTTGCATTTGCGTCTAAATGTGAGAGTGCGCGGAGAGAGAGGAGACAAGAAAAACCCACCACTGATCTCGTGATGAGGTTAATGCAGCGCCGACGATTCGTGTGAATTGCATCTCGCGATCGCGCCGAGGAGCTACGCACAAAGGTGGGAGGCTGTCAGGCGGCAAGCCCGCGCTAACAGAATAGAAACCGTCAACTATTAAAACGATCAACTAATTTTTTTTTCATTGTACCAGATAAGGCCCACTGAGCTGTGTAGCTCTTTTTTAGAAGCGACCTGGCCACAAACGATAGCCCAACAACGTGGCTTATCATGTGGAAATGTATAGCAGCCAAATACTCGAAACTCGTGTTTATAAATGTGGAGCGAACAGCGCAGAGGACCCGGAGAAAACCCCACGCGACCACGGTGAGAAAAAGAGAGAACCTGCAAACTCCAACTATACAGGCGTCAGGGTCGGGATTGAACCCACGACCTCCTGTGTACCAGGCGAGGTAGTCAACATCTCGCCACCGCGGCGCCCCTTATGAGACGCGATTGAAGAGGCGAGCCGAAGTGGATCGTAAAAAGCGCGGTTGTTTGCTGCGCTCATGGCCGTCTCGCTCACGTGCGTGGGAGAGGTTCGGCGCGTTTCGCCAGGGTCGGCTCTCGTTCCGCTGATGATTGATGGACAATGCCTTTCCGTCAACGATGTCACAACACGGAAAGGTGGGGTCTGTTCATGGTCGGGAAGGTTGCTACGTGTTCGAAAGGCGCTGTATGTGTGCATGAAAAGATGATGATGATAATGATCCTGCAGATGATGATGATGATGCATACATTGATGGATATGGTGATGATGATGATGGCTGATGGTTACGATGGTAATGTGTAATTGTTAATGATGGTAAGTTGGCCATTGCCACGTTCTGGATTTAATATTGATGGCGATCTCTGAGAAGGGGCACCACAGTGCACGCCACCATCATAGAGACTACCTCTGTGACAGGATCGCACTAACTGCGAGCGATGCGGCCATATGCGGACATCTACCAGCAATTGTTCTATATAGTTACGTCAGTGAACCTGGCACATCCTGGACAACCTTCATTGCCGTGGCAATAACGGCAGCAAATATCTGCTCCGAACGAGACCTTAACGTTGAATGATGAAAAAGAATCGGTTTTGCCCTTTCCAGCAAGAATACAGGAGGTGTTAAGCTGTTCAAAAAACAAATAGAAACCCGTATGCAAGGCATCATGTCTGCATTAACCACACATCATGCTTGTGGAACAACATGCAAACAAGCATTCTTTGACGCTGTATGCGTTGTCCTTGAAGCTGATTGGCCTACATGTGTGGTGGTGATATGTTAACTGCCTCGCCTGGTATACAGGAGGTCGTGGATTCGATCCCGATCCTTACGCTTGTATATTTTGAGTGTGCATGTTTCTCTCCGTGGTCGCGTGGATTTTGCTCCAGGTCCTCTGGTTTTTTCCCCTCCACATTCAGAAACACGCGTTAAGAGTATTCGGCTGCTATAAACATTTACACGTGATAAGCCACTTCATTGGGCTATCATTTGTGGCCAGGTTGCTTTGGAGAAAAAAAAGAGCTATGCAGCTCAGTGGGCCTTACCTGGTCAAATAAAAATAGTTTAAAAAAATGTAAGAAAAAAAAGGGGCCCCATTGCCTCAATGTTCGATCATCGAAGCCAAGCCTCGCATTTATCTTCTTGGTTCTTTCGGTAAAGTCACGTAGAAGGGAAGCAATAAAATAATAAAAATAAAACATAATAAAATAAAATAATTCTCACGATGTTTCGGCCACAACGCAAGCAGCCGTCCTCAGGTGAAGGTTAATTTCTGCAGTACTGCTCAAGGTCAGTAGGTGGCGATCCTGTATTTTAGTTCGATCGCTGTCGAGGTACAGGCGTTGCTTTGGCGTGCGCGCGTGTGCGCCCGGCAAAGTTTTGTCTGTAGGTACCGCGTTGAACTTCTTTCACACCGTACGTAGCCAACCGTGCTCGTCGGAGGTGCGCGGGGGGGGGGGGACAACAAACTATACACAAAAAGCAGTTTCTGAAGAAGAAAAAAACACGAAAAGCAGTTTTCCCAAACTTCCATAAACCACTCTGGCCAGCACCAGCTTTAATGTCCCGTTCATTGTGACAACAGCTACAGTTAATGGAAGTTATTTTATGGGGCGCATTTGACCGATATAGGTGTGTGTCTGCGTGTATGTCTATGTGCTGTGCCGGCCTTCACAGGTGCTCGCTAACAGCACTCGCTCCGACAGTCTGTTAAAGGATACACTGCGGAGCGGTCGTGTCGAGGTTGGCGATCTGTGCTACGAACCCGGCGACCTTTGCGTTTCTCTCTCTGTCTCTCTGTCTCTCTCCCCGTGGTCCCGTGGATTTTTCTCCGGCTCCTCCGGTTTTCTCCCTCCACATTTAGAAACACGCGTTTACAGTATTTCGCTGTCGTGTAAATTTCCACGTGATAAGCCACTTCGCGGAGCTACCATTTGTGGCCGGGTCGCTTCTGAAAAAGAGATATTATAGCTTAGTGGGCCCTTACCTGGTTAAATAAAAGAGATAGTTTTCGTTTTAAGAACTGAGGTGGCCTGCTGGGTTCATAGCGCAGGGCGCTAACCAGTGCAGCGACCAGTGCTACACCCCAAATGGCGTGGTTTTACCCAGTTGCGAAGTTTATATACGGTTTTGTATTTCAATTTAAAGCTTTCGTGACTGCAGGGATTCATCTTCTTGGTTCTTTCGGTAAAGTCACGTAGAAGGGAAATAATTAAATAATAAAAATTACATTTTATTAAATAATTCTCACGACGTTTCGGCCACAACGCAAGCTGAGGACGGCTGCTTGCGTTGTGGCCGAAACGTCGTGAGAATTATTATTTTATTATTTTCCTTCTACGTGACTTTACCGAAAGAACCAAGAAAAAGGGGTTTTATATTTGTTTCCTTTTCTGTTATATTGTATCTCCCTATTCCCTTGCTGCTAACGCCAGTTCCAAACCTTCCCACAATTCACGAGTCACGTTAAGATTTGCGCGCGAGCCGGTCGCTCTGGCTGATAGATAACGTGCAACGCGCAATATAATTTAAGCCATTAAGTGCATAACTTACTGATGCAATTATTAGGCCGTGACGTGCCGCTCCGCTCGTGTCTCCGTGTTAATGAAGTGGAAAGATCAATTAGGACAGACACCAAAAAAAACGTGGGTAAATAATTGGCATAATGGAAGTAGCTTTGCAAACACGTGTTCGTCGTTTGACACGGAGTCCCGTTGGCTCGAAAGCGATTAATTACACGCCGCGTTCGTGAGTGTGTGTTATGTGGGGAGCGGTGGCGCGATGGTTAGTGCGCTGCGTTACGAACCCAAGCTACCCGGGTTCGATTCCCGCTCACGGGCCAATATCAGTGACGATAATCTGTGGCTGAGTCGACCTACGGGAGGCCCAGGACCGGTCCAAAAAACCTAAAGACATAAAATCCCCCGTATAGCCTCAATAGACTGGTTGGGGCAAGTGCTGTTAGCGAGCATCTATGAAGGCCGGCACGGCACACGAGGGGGTGTGTGGCCAGCACCACGCCCGGCCGCCTTTGTCTCCCTCGTGGGAGACAAAAGCACATACACACACGACAGAAACGCACACAGGAGACACACGAGGGAACACAGTGCGTCTCACATCCCGTCATCGTGGGCTCTTCTCTAAAGACCTCTCTCTCTCTCGAGTGTTGTTGTTGTAAGCCGCTATTAACACATCGCGAGAGGTTCCCACTTTAGCAGCGGCGGCGGACGGGGGCCAGGCAGATAGCATCTCGTGATAGCAACTCGATGAGGAGGAGGAGCAGGCGACTGCCCTTGTTTGGTTGGGGATGTCCCCTGCTGTGCTACGCGGGGTTCCACGCGTTTGTCTTCGTTTCCCCGCGACTTGTCGTCATGTGGTCCCTCTCCCTCCACACCCCCCCCCCCCCCACCGAGGAGGAGACAGAGGCGAGAGCAATTTAGAAAACAAATTAGACATCAGCGGCACTAATCTGGAATTGTTGTGGCAAATAGCGGTGATTAAAAATAATGATGATGCTAATAGCCTTTATTTGTCCAGGAAAGCCTCAACGAATCCCATTAGGAATCTCAAGATTTCTCTTTTTTTTCAAGAAGATGTTGCTTGAATCGGGATGTTTGATTCGTTTTCATATTGATGATATGTTTTATTGAGCACGAGTCCAGCATTTGTTGTGGAAAATCATAATAATAATTATTATTATCTCAAGCATCGTTCAGTCTCGGTCTTTTTTCCCCCCAAGATTAACCTGCATTGAGATATTTGGCAGACCACGTGAATTGGGTTGCTGCCTTCTAAAGACCTCACCGGACGTAATTGCATGGCCTGGCTGGCTGATACCCATAATATATCAGGCTTGCCAATCGATGACTCCACGGCTGATCGAATGTGTTCGCTACATTTCGATTTAAAGCTTTCTTGACTGCAGGGATTCATCTTCTTGGTTCTTTCGGTAAAGTCACGTAGAAGGGAAATAATAAAATAATAAATAATAAACATAAAAAAATAATTCTCACGACGTTTCGGCCACAACGCAAGCAGCCATCCTCAGGTGAAGAACAGGTCTGTCGGAAAGACAGCGTCTGAATGAAAAAAAAACGGTCTTTCCGACAGACCTGTTCTAATAATAATAATTCTCACGACGTTTCGGCCACAACGCAAGCAGCCGTCCTCAGGTGAAGAACAGGTCTGTCGGAAAGACAGCGTCTGAATGAAAAAAAAAACGCTGTCTTTCCGACAGACCTGTTCTTCACCTGAGGACGGCTGCTTGCGTTGTGGCCGAAACGTCGTGAGAATTATTTTATTATGTTTTATTTTTATTATTTTATTATTTCCCTTCTACGTGACTTTACCGAAAGAACCAAGAAGATGTTAGCTACATCTTCGCCAAACCCACTCGACATTTGAAGTCGAAACGTCGGCGGTGCGTGTGCGCTTCGTCTCACGCGAGTGGTCGGGCCCTGCACGTGTCCTCAGGAGCATTCACGGTCACGCCGACTCCGTTCGTCCTCGCAGCAGCGGCTTTTTGGCTGATGGACATCGAACAAAAACGGCCGCCGCATCGCGCGGCGCTTTCTGATGCGCTTCTGCTGCCGTCTGGAACGCTCTTCCTTCCGATATTAGGAAGCCACTGAAGCTATGCACTTTTAAATGATCTAGATTGAAAACTCGTCGATGTAGAACTGCTTGTTTGTGTTTAGTTTGTTGTCCTTCTACCCGATTAGCACGGTTGTCTCCGTACTCTGCGAAAAAAGTTCAACATACATACAACATACATAGAACATACATACTAACGCTGCCTTCTAGCGCACTTCGCGTGCCCCTCCTGCCCAGTAATTCGACTCGTGAGTTGCCTGCGGACAGAGCGAACGTTAAACCGCTTTGTGGGACACGTGGCTCCTAAACGCAGAACATATTTTAGCGCCGTTGTACAAAACATAAAGTCGTGGCCGCTGCCTTCAGTTGTGATTTAGAACCTGCAATGGATCGTGTGGACCCCCCGGCTCCCACCATCTCTCCGCCCCCCCCCCCATCCTTTGCCCATCTCCTGGTGGAGCCGCTATGATTTATTGCCGCAGATTCACGGCTGTGGCTGGAGCAGGGGCCCCGGTGGTTCACGCGCTGCTACATCACCACCACTGTGCGATCTGAGGTTCGGCAAAACTTCAGTGGCGTTTGATGTGTGAGTCGATCTTGCTCCCTCTCCCCCCGGCTTCCCCGTCTCCCGCTTCACCAATGTGGTGAAGTACGGCAAAATAACGTCCAAGATTGACAAGGAAGGCATTCATCCAGCAGTGGATTGACAATCAAATCAATCATCGGCGAATCGGGTGAGCTGCTTGCCGGGTCCGAGACAAAGAGAGAGCACGCGGTGGGCAATTGTATAGTCAGACATTTCAAACGCCGGCGCTGGTTGCAGAGAGGACACACTCCGTTCAGTTGCCTAACCTCGTGAGTCCGTGCGCGCGTTTCGTGACTTCGCGTACCCGGCTGCGTGCTCTGTGGGCTCTGAGTGCGAGCGCTACACGTGCGCCGCATAAAAAAGGCCCCTTGTCTCGAATTATAGGAGGGCAGTCGTGCGTGTGTCTGTGTGTGTACGCGTGTGTGTGTACGTGCGTGTGTACGTGTGTGTACGTATGTCTGTGTGTGTACGTGTGTGTTCGTGTGTGTGTACGTGTGTCTGTGTGTGTACGTGTGTCTGTGTGTGTACGCGTGTGTGTGTACGTATGTGTGTACGTGTGTGTGTACGTGTGTCTGTGTGTGTACGCGTGTGTGTGTACGTGTGTATGTGCTTTGGGGTGAGCTGCGGTTAGCGTTACGCTGCGCTACGAACCCTGCCATCCGAGTTCGATTACCGCTCATGACCAACACCAGTGACGATTATCTGAACCTGTCCTGGGCCTCCCATAGGTCGATTCAGCCTTAAATAAG
Source organism: Lethenteron reissneri (assembly GCF_015708825.2). Classification (NCBI taxonomy): domain Eukaryota; kingdom Metazoa; phylum Chordata; class Hyperoartia; order Petromyzontiformes; family Petromyzontidae; genus Lethenteron; species Lethenteron reissneri. The sequence goes on from NC_083795.1 coordinate 6,901,670, forward strand.
TACCTGGTGTGTAAAACCGTCGCCACTGGTGGAGACAAATGCGGTCGGGCGTGGTGCTGGCCACCCACTCTCTCGTGTACCGTGCCGGCCTTCATATGTGCTCGCTAACAGCACTTGCCCCAGCAGTCTGTGAAGGCTACACGGGGGATCTTTGTCTCTGCGGGGAGCTGTAGCGTAATGGTTTAGTGCACTCCCCTACAAGGCCGGTGAATCTAGTTCGATCCCCGTTCACGGCCAACATCGATGACGAATATATAAATCGGTATTAGGGCTCGACTCGGCCTTAAATGAGTACCTCGTGCCGTCTGTAAACAATCAGCATTGGGGAGACAAAGGCGGACGGGTGTGGCGCTGGACAACCCCCGTCTTGTGTGCCGTATCGGCCTTCGCTAACAGCACTTGCCCCAACGGTCTGCTAAAAGGCGACACGGGGTGTCTATGTTTTTTTTCGGTCCTGCATCGTGTGAGTGTGCCGCGCGCTCATCTCCTGCGCCGATCGGGATGAGGGTGCCGTGCTTCTGAGTCAGCCATTCCTGCAGCACGCGTCACGCAGCCCAGCTGCTGCCGTGGCAGACAGACACGCCGGTGAATCAGCCAAGACAAGAGCGGGGCTTGTGTTCAGCATGTCTGTATGTGGCTCACACCAAGGCGTCCTACCGAAACCCACAGCCAGCCCACGCTCAGCGAGTACGTATCCATCCGTGCGAATTGGAGGTGCGGGAGAAGGACAACAAACTAAACACAAAAAGCAGTTTTAAAGAAAAGAGTTTTCAGTCTCGATTTAAAAGTAATCAGCTCCAGGAGCTTCCGAATATGGGAAGGCAGAGCGTTCCAGACGGCCGCAGAAGCGCATCCGCTCACAAAAGCAGTTTTAAAAAAATTCGTTTTCAATCCAGATTTAAAAGTGATTAGCTCCAGTGGCTTCCGAATATGGGAAGACAGAGCGTTCTAGACGGCCGCAGAAGGGCGTCCGAAAGCGCGCGATGCAGTGACCGTCTACCGCTCATGTCTCTCTCTCTCGCTCTCCCTGCCCCCCGTGGCTCTTTCTCTTTTAGTGACGAGCTCCTTCCTCTCCTTTGCTTGCCCGGCGCGACTCGGGGCGTTTTCGGAGACTAAACAGGAAGCCATCAAGATGGTTACGGGCCGGCACCTTAAGCTCACGCTCAGCGCAGAATAAAGCGCCTCTTAAACCTTCACCCAGGAGGGAAATAAATAAGTAGGTAACGACCACTTCCAAAGCGACGGGGTTAAGTGGTGGCGCATTGGTCATCGCGCTGCACGCGCTCTGAACCCGATGACCTGAATTTGTTTCGCGGCCACGGCGAACATCAGCGGTTCGTGAAATCTGAACTGATCCGTGTCTCCCCCACCCCCACGAAGCCCTTCACCACCTCACACTGACCAGCGTGGTGAAGTATGGTAAGGAAAAACCCACGCATGGTGTAGTGTGAAGGGGTCTCGATCCAACAAATGACTGACGGGTCTGTCCCGGTCAGCGAACCTAATAATAATTTCGTACCCGTCACACGACATCCAGTATGCCAGGGACCCGGGGAAAAAACTCGAAGTGAGAAATAAAGCCGTGATTAGTTTTTTTTTTTAAAAACATATTTTCAGGATGCAAAGCGACACCGAACGCAATATTAGTGAGTGTGGGGCGTCAAGGGCTCGAGAGAAATTGACCCTCGTGCGTTCGGTGTGGGGGCGACTAGAATGTGAGTTAGTCGTGACTGTTCGTACATACGGCAGCCCAAGCGCGCCTGCAGTTTTGTCTCTGTAGGCTTTGCCTCAAGCCTGAGAGTCGGGACGTGGTGCAGATGTCACTCGCCACTGATGTGTATCCGTGACCGGGAGTCGAACACCAGCTCGCTGGGACTGTAGCGGAGTATGCCACCACCGCAAGTGTCCTGTCACTGGTCACTGCCTTGTTAAGTAATATAATGTTACGTGAAGTTTCATTACTATTGGAAGTGAATCGGATGGCATATAACGTGTGTGTGTGTGTGTTATGTAATGTTGCATTGATTCATCGATTAGCATCAGTGGCGAGTGATATTTGAACCGGTCCGGTCCACCCCCACCACGATCCAGCATCGTGGATTATGGTTCGGCATGGGGATGACTTCATCCAGCGGTGGAGCGAGCTGGATGGAAGCCGCAGTGGATTGTGGGAGATGGTTGTCGGCATGGGGATGACTTCATCCAGCAGTGGAGCGAGCTGGATGGTAGCCGCAGTGGATTGTGTGAGATAGTTGTCGGCATGGGGATGACTTCATCCAGCGGTGGAGCGAGCTGGATAGTAACCGCAGTGGATTGTGTGAGATGGTGGTCGGCATGGGGATGCCATTATTGTAACATTCGTGTGCCCACGAAATCCTCTCCAAGTCTCAAGACTTTTTTGGACGAGGAGTGTTGTCAAGTTTCACGGCAGGGAGCGAATTTTTTCCCCATTTCAGTGATGTCATTTGCTTCATCCACCAGTGGATAGAAACTGGATGATTCACTCGTCTCGTGTCAATCAGATCACTGACTACTATTTGTGAGCGCAGGCCCGCGCACGATCAGTGATGATGATGATGATGACGATGATAATGACAGTTGATTTTGTTTAACCACGTGGCACCACACGAGATCACCTCAGTCTAATTTGCGAGAGTGACCTTTGAATAAGACTGGGCATTATTGGTGATCAACAATGCCACATATTGGCGCTGACGGATCACACATCAGGCTTTCTTATCGTGAAACGCAATGTTTAAAACACTATTCCGGACTGAACGCGCGTGTATCCGTGTAATTGTGGGGGGCACAGGTGGTGCAATCCTCCCACGGCACCTGGGTCTGCCCCGTGGCCTCGTACCAGCGAGCCTTCGACACACCACGTGGCCTCAAAGTGCCCATAGCCTGGCACAAGCGCCGTTGTGACGTCACCGCCACTTAGTAACGAATGGCGGTTGCTGCTGCTGCTGTTGTTGTTGGAGCGGTAGTGCAGTGGTTATGACAGTTTCATTCCCACTCACAGCCAACATCGGTGAAAAATATCTGAATCGGTTCTGGGCCTCTAATAGGCCGGTCTTCAACGGTGCCCGCTAACAGCACTTGCCCCAACCGCCCGTTAAAGGCTATAGGGGGGATCTTTGTCTTTGTTGTGTCGGTGTGCACGAGTGCTTCCCGTCAAAGGAACCGTCCCGTAGCGGTCTCAATCCGTGGCTGGCACGCATTCCACACCGCGCAAAAACAATCCGCAGGCTGTACCTTATCACGACTTCATTTCACGCCTCCGAGACTCCGGGAGCCCTCTAGCTGCAAGGACTCACCGTGACACATCCCTCGGGGGAGGAGAAGGGGTCGGGGTGTGTCGGGAAAGTGGGGAGGGTGCAGTTAAAAATGAAAGGGAAATTAAAAGTAAAATGTTATCTGCCGTTCGAGCCAGCGAGAATGTAAACCGGCGGAGGCAGAACCAGGAATTGTCCTTTGAAAGGTGGAGCGAGTTCACTTAGCTCCTTCCTAATTAAGTAAGCCTCGGTCGTGAGTGAGAGCTCTTGTATGTCGGCAGGCGACGACCGTTTGCAGGGCGACGCGAGAAAGATTATGGCCCCCAGGGCGGATGACGAAATCCATCCACGTTGAATTCGGAGGCAGTTCATCGACTGGCACAAGGTGGTGCACTGCTAGCTGCAGTATTCCCAATGGAAATGTGTTGTCTCATTGGCGTGACTGTGATCAAACCCCTCTCCCCACCCCACCCCGACCGACTACAATTTTACATTGTGGCAATCGTAGCGGCCTTTAGTTACTGGAGGTAATCGCGTGAAACCCATTACATACACCACCTATGAATACGACATGCGTTCATACACGCGATTCGAAGCGTGCACTGTGCGAGCTTATGAACCCATTACTAATCGATGCATTTTCAGCATCGTTGCATTCGTAACACAGACACGCAGGGACATTTCACGGGAAGGATGCACTCGTCACGTGGTCAACGAAGAGCAACTATTATGGTATAGAGTTCGTAGTGATTGAGCTTTTCTTGAGAGTTGGTGAGTTGCTGATGCACGACCTTCGCTTATTTTTTTCGGAGGCAGCGCTAAAGCTCGATGGCCCATGGGTTGGTGCTCGTAGCCACAAGCACACACGGGAGAGTGCCCATCGTTCGCTAGCGTTCACCATCGTGAGCCATCTTCTATTCACTGATAGATGAAGGACTCCCCATGCCACGGCCATCGCTATCCCGAAGAGTTCCACGATGCCACGATCCATCTCTGTCCTGCACATGAGCTCGTGTCATCTCTACGTCTCTGCTCATACTGGGTGGGGATCACGATGTTTAAAGCCATTACGTTTAAAGTTTAACGACGGCGACAGCTAAAGGTGAAATACACCAAAAACACAAAAAAACTAAACCAAACTGTTTTTTTTTTATTTCACCAGGTAAGGCCCACTCAGCTAAACAGCTCATTTTCAGAAGCGACCTGGCCACAAATGATGGTTCAACGAAGTGGCTTATCAAGTGGAAATTCACAGCAGCTAAATATTCGAAACGCGTGTTTGTAGATGTGGAGGGAATAAACCAGAGGACCCGGAGAAAAATCCACGGAGAGAACATCCAAACTAAAAATAAACAGACATCAGGGTCTGGATGGAACCCATGACTTCCTGTGTGCTAGGCGAGGTAGTTAACATCTCGCCAAACGTCAATGAAGATGGATAAATTGCACCAGCTCGCGTGCCTGGATGATATATTGTTACATGGCACGACCGTTCAGAGCAGCTGATGGCATTGAAAGTTTCAGTTTTGAATGGCTCATTTTTAAATATCGCACGGTTCACTCTCAACGTAAATTACTACGGCAAGTACTTATAACGTAAAATAGGCTTAGGCGTGCGTTTTAAATATGAACTCCGGGCAATGACACTAAAATGTCGACGCTTAAATTTTATTTCTCTCGACAGGCACCGATACCAATTTCCACACCGCTCTTCATATCCCCCCAACAATCCAAATTGAGTGTCCCTAATTTTACACGACATTCAGCAAAATAAGCTACTTTGTGCAAATATGCCATTGGTGATGCAATTTTCTCGAGAGGGCAGAGAAAGAGAAAAAGGGAACCCCTCCTCCCCCCCCCCCATTACTTCATACGACTCTCAAAAACCCCGTCGAGAGAGAGCGAACGCACCCCCCACCCCCTTCCCTTTGACAGTGACAGTTATCCCAACTACAGCTTTAAGCGCTAATCCCGCGCTGTCAAATTACGTATGCTTTACGGGGAGATTACCCATCGTACGCATGTTGCGCGAAAGGCAAAAAAAATGAAATCCCAACTCCTTTCGTGTGCGCGCGTGCCTTGGGTCCCCCCCTATTAGAATCCGACCGCTCAGGTGGTGCTCTCGCTGCCACGGCTGCCATCGCTGCTTTTGCCGCTTGCTTGCTTGCTTGCCCGCGGTATCGCTTTTCGTCCCACGCCGTGTAAGCGACACTCGCCTGGGACTTCGTCATTCGTCGGGACTTGTCCGCCCCCCGTGGATCTGTCTCTCTCTCTCATTTTTCTCCCCCACCTCCCTTCCTCCCTCCAGCCGCATTCCGGGCGTCGCCCGTCACGGCCACGGCCGCACAGGTGTGAGCGCTCATTCGTCCAAACACACATCCCCCGTCGCCGGGATCAAGAGATTTGCACTCTCACAGCGCTCACTCGGGCGCGCGCGCGCGCGCACACACAAAGACAAAGATCCCCCGTGTAGACTTCACAGACTGCTGGGGGCAAGTGCTGTTAGCGAACACCTATGAAGGCCGACACGGCACACGAGGGGGTGGATGGGCCAGCACCACGCCCGGCGGGCTTTTGTCTCCCCAGTGGCGATGTTTACACACCGCACCAGGTACTCATTTGAGGCTGAGTCGACTTAGGGGAGGCCCAGGACCGGTTCAGATAATCGTCACTGGTGTTGGCCGTGAGCGGGAATCGAACCCGGGTCGCCAGGTTCGTAGCGCAGCGCGCTAACCGCGACACTACCGCTCCCCACTCACCGACACACACACACTCACCGACACCCACTCACCGACACACACACCCACTCACCTACAACCACAACAAATGCTCTCACACTCGCTCATCTGAAGCCGATCGGCCACATGGGCCGGGAGTGGAGCTCGCAACAGGGCGAGGGCGATTCATTAAAAAGCATGTCCGCAGGGCACATGACAAAGTTGGTCATTTATCACTGTTTAACGTTTGACGTGGCTATTCAATTGAACATGATTCCAGCGGGGTTTTTTTTAGTTTGTAACCGCTGACTTGATGGTAGGGTTACAGCATTTTTTTTAAACTGAAGCCATGTTTGAGTTGTAACAGCAAAAAAGGTTGGCTCGGCGACTCAACACGAGACTCAGTGGTGGACGCAAAAAAACAAAACTGTTTGATTTTACCAGGTAAGGCTCACCGAGATATAAAGTTATTTTTCAGAAGCGACCTGGCCACGAATGATAGCTCAACAACGTGGCCTATCACGTGCAAATGTATTGCAGCTAAATACTCAATGCACGTTGATTCTAAATGCGGAGGGAAAATTTGAAGGACCCGAAGACAAATCCACGCGACCACAGAGAGAGAACATGCACACTTCAAATATACAGCAGGCGTCAGCGTCGGGGTTGAACCCACGACCTCCTGTATACCAGGCGAGGTAGTTAACATCTCGCCACTGTGGTGAGCCAGTGGTGGAGTGAGTGGGCACGCATTCTGAAGGTTGCGAGTTCGAATCATGTTTTTTTTTTTTTGGGGGGGGGGGGGGTGACCCCTCAGGCATTGCCATGAGTACCGCTTTGTGAGGAAGTCAACAATGGCTGTTCTATGGTGAGGACTCGCCGCCGTCATAGGAATGTGGAACTTCCACCACCTGGCTCTGCAGGACTGTAAAAGGGGAGATAATAAGCACTGCATCAATGCTCGTTTGAGCAATGATTCACGTTGACTGTTTTGACTTGGAGTGAAGAGGTAACGTACAAAACGAGTACTGCATTTGTATTATGCTGCCACTCGCATCGGCCCACACTTTGCAGTAATTTAATCGCGATAAATAACAATGGAGCATAGGTTTTCTCCATTAAACATGAAGACAGTCATGTTTAAATTCTGTAATACAATCTCGTTTTTTTGTCCGTCTTTAATTCTAAAGCATTTAAGGATTGTTCATCTCACATATCGAATGGCATCGCTATTTGGGTGGAAGGCCAGATTTCACATTCCTCTCAAGAGCTGTCCATGAGAAACGTGTTATTTGTTTTTGTCGGTGTCATTTGATGCTAAGAGGCAAGCACCTCCAACCACCTGGTGAACGTTGGCCTGTGAACGCTGCAAAGTAACAATCCGATTGCAGCGAGCACAATTGTAAAAGGTATGCATTCAACTCAAGAGTAATTTAAGCAAATTACAAGTGCAGTGATGAAATCATTCATTGACTTTAAGGTGGCATTTACCGTCTTAAAAGACCCTCAGGGAACTCACCCCTGCCAACCAGTGCCGGATTAAGCTAGTGCGGGGCCTGTCGCATGTTATTAAAAAAAACCCACAATAAAAAAACGTAAATATTAAACACAATCTTTTTACTTACATAGTAAAGTAATTGTATTTTTTCATTTGCTACAGCTAATACGACCAATCGCTAACCTCAAACACCCTTTAATATATACCAAGTTTATGCGCAGCACATTGAGATGTGGCCGCATTTAAACATCACATGCATCAAAATCGTATTGTAATAAATATTTTGTATTCGATTAATCAGCCGCTTATTTTGAAATAGCGGACGGAAGGATATCGGATCTCCGAAACGCTGGAAGCTCACGGCAACGGACGTAGGCGTCATGTGCCGATGACCATGAGCAATGCCCACCTACCTCAACATTGGATGTGAAAATTAGTTGTGTTCACTATATGAAAATGCTATGCTTATTGCAAAGCAGTAATAATCAGTAAAAGGAATCAATAATTTTCAATTTAAAGCTTTCGTGACTGCATGGATTAATCTTCTTGGTTCTTTCGGTAAAGTCACGTAGAAGGGAAATAATAAAAATAAAATAATTCTCACGACTTTTCAGCCACAACGCAAGCAGCCGTCCTCAAGCGAAGAACAGGTCTGTCGGAAAGACGCTGTCTGTCTGTCGGAAAGACAGCGTCTGTCGGAAAGACGTCTTTCACCTGAGGACGGCTGCTTGCGTTGTGGCCGAAACGTCGTGAGAATTATAATTTTGTTTTATTATTTCCCTTCTACATGACTTTACCGAAAGAACCAAGAGGAATCAATAATATCGATGGTTGATAGTTTCAGCTCTACCAAAGTGCCTGTCTCGAACACTGACCTTGAGACTCACCGGCTGTAGACTTTTCAGAAGTTGGGTTACAGCGTTTCTCCTACGTTACGACGCTCGATTGAAAATTAAGTTAACCTTATTTCGAATTCTAGATTTGAAGCTTTCGTGACTGCAGGGATTCATACTCTTAGGTTTTTTCGATAAAGTCACGTAGGTAAAATTAAATAATATAAATCAAATAAAATAATTTCGAATTCCACTTTGTAATGCAAGTGCCGTATATCGTACCATTTGGCAAGTCCGCCGACCTAACCACAAGACAACGCATTAGACTTAACACGATATTTAAAAAAAACTTTATTGATTTAAACATATTACAAAATAAGTGAGGGGAGTTGTAACCATAACATAGCATAATCACTAGAATGTGTATGCATAACACTCCCGTATCGGTAGGTACGGGCTTCATAGGCAGTGGCTTGCCCAAGGACACGGCACAGTTCCCAAGGCAGTGAGGGGCGCGCACTCTTCCGACACTAATGAGAAAGTGATACAAACTGTCGCGTTTGCTGTTCTCCAATTAAATCACCACGGCAGGTTACACATATACGAGAAAGATGAATCAAGCAACAAACTTCCTGGCACTTTCACAATGGCTCGAGTGATACGGATCACCTGCATAGGAGGTGGTGGGTGGGGGGGGGGGAATTTGAATTTAGAAAAAAATAAACCAGCTCAATGTACCAATGTACAACAAACAATTGTTTTTATTTATTGTCACCCAGAACCCCACAAGTTGGCCAGCAGACTCAGAACGAGTGAATGTCGTAGCCCAAAGGGTCCAAATTCATGTCGAGGAGTTTCAGGCTCGACTCGCACACCTTCTGCAGGAAGGTCTGCAGCTCCTCCTTGCTGAACACCTGTGTGTGGGTGAGGGTGAGGGGGGTGCAGTGGGAACACACATGCGCGCACACATACACACGGTCAAAACAATAAAAACATTAAAAAGGGAAAACGTTAGCCTCGAACCCCTTTTGGGAGTCGGCTCTGCAGCACGCAGCCTTCAGTGACTGGGCTTGTAAGTCCGTGACCTTGGCTCACTCGAAGCTGGGAACTGTGGTGGTGCATGCAGTCTCGAGAGAGAGGCGCAGGGACAATGATCCCCTGTTTAGACGCGCCTGGGCTTCTGGGGCAGTTTCACTCCTCAAGCGAGAAGCGGTACGTGTGCCAGTGGCACACGTCTGTGCACTTACAACAGGCCTGTGTGTGCGCTTGCTCTTCCAACACGAGCTCAGCCCAAATGCGCTAAGCCAGGCTTGTATTCAAAAGCAGTTGGTGTAACCAACTGGTCGCAAGCTTACGGAAGACAATCATAATGTTCCGCTAACCCGCATCAATGCAAAGCATAGTCCTTTCTCAGGTTTATTATGTCTCTGGTTTAAAAGGTAGAAGACTAGGATTAGGGTTATGACTACTACCTCCTGTTGAGTACTGGGGCACATGCGAACCGCACCACTGACGATTATCTGAACCAGTCCTGGGCCTCCCCGAGGGCGACTCGGCCTCAAAACGAGCACCTGGTGTAGCGTGTAAACGTCACCTCTCGGGAGATAAAAAGCGGACCCCCGGGCGTGTTGCTAGCCACTCCCTACCCCTCGTGTGCCATAGTGCCAGCCTTCGTAGGTGCTACTCGCTAACAGCACTTGTCTCTACAGTCTGTAAAGGCTACACGGGGGGGACAGGAACTTTGTCTTGGTAGGCAGTGGGGGCGCCACGTGCCTCGTAGATTGCGTTGTGCTTGTCGGCGACCATGTCCGCAAGGCGCACGCACTCCTGGTAGAGGCCGGCGCCATGCAGCACCGAGTGCAGCAGGAAGCACATGGACGGCAGGCACAGGTGGCGCAGCTGGCGCATCTGCCGGGCCCGATCCTCGTCCTCGTCGCCACCCTCCTGCCCCGCACGGGGTGAGCAGGCAAAAACGGGGGATGGGGCGTGCGGGCACAGCAACAACACATGCATACAGGACACCGAGTCATCCCTCCTGAGTAGAGCAGGGCTCACTCGAAGGGATCTCAGAAGTTATTGAATCAATGCGGCTTGCCGGGAAACAAGAGGCCAACACTGCACTATGGCAATTTTCAGCAGTATTTTCTTTTGTTCTCTTGGCAGAGTTCTGTCCGTATTTGCAATTTATGTACAAATTGTCAGGAGTTGCTCGAAGTCAATTACCTGCCAGTGACAATTTCCGGTAATATCTGCCCTCAAATTTCTGGAGAGTATCTTAGCTATTTCGGTGGAACAGTGGCGCTGTGGTTAGAGTGCACCGCTCTATGAAACCATCGACCAGAGTTAATGTTTCGACCACAGATAAGACCCGCGGTGATATCTTGCCTTAATTTAAATTTGTCTCCCTATGTTCACACACAACAATTTTTTCTAAAAGCAATCAGAAAAAAAGGTGTCACGGCTTATCTGCTGCAATGCAAGCAGTGGCAAACTTGAAAGCAATGTGCCCTTGCTGCTGTAGTTCATGTAACACTTCTCCCACAACAAAACGCAGGCGTCCGTCCGCAGATGCAAGGACGCTTCCGATAAGCCATCAAACAGAGCAACGCTTATAGTTTCAGACCCTGGCGAGGCCTTGTCCGTTGGCAGCCAATCCAGAGCATCACCTCCCTCAGCGGTGGGAATTTAACGGTTGGGATTTAAGGAAACAAATTACGAGTGTTGGATTACCCACTCTGGCACGAGTGGAGACAAAACAAATGCGTGGGCAGGTACTGTTACGGCAAGAGCAGCTGTGCCCCGACAATCATGAAGAGCAAGGGATCGAAGGAGAAAATGACGAAGATATTTTTTGAAGCGGTACGAATCTTGTTTGATCAAAGGGGCCGTTGTAACGCTCTCCAGACCCCAGGCTCACCTCCCGCGAGTCCACCATCCAGCCGCCCTCCACGAACAGCAGCACATTGTGGATGTGGTCTTTGGCCTGGGCCGTCAGGAACCGCAGCTGGGACTCCCACGCTTTGAGGTCAAGCTGGCGTGGTGGGGGTGGGGGCAACGAGCGCGGGGTCACAGACAACGTACGCAGCGGACGTCGTCGCAGTCGCAATCGCGGCCGTCGCCGTTTATTTCCGCTGCTCCCTCCGCGGCGTGCGTACCTGGTACTGGTCCTCGCGTTGCTCGTGCGCCACCTTGTCGCAGAAGTTGTGTCGCGTGGGCAGCATCGGTTTGCTGGGCTCCTGCTTGTAGTGGCAGAACCAGGCGTTGAAGGAGTCGTGTGCTTGCTGGAAAAGGACAATGCCCGGGAACCAGATTGTCGAGAGAGAGAGAGCGGGAGAGTCCGCAATCGTTCAACTATGACCCCCGCCCCCCCACCTTATCCTGTTTCAACACTAAATGTTCCCTCCCGGTTTCGCTTTTAACACTTTCAAACGAAAGTGGAAAGAATGCACGCATTAGCTGTCCGCTCGCCCGTCCATAACAGGGTGGAGGGGAGTACTGTAATTCTCGTAAAGATGATCCGATATGAACGGACCTCTAAGTGTAACGTCATGTTGCTGTTTGGGAATTACCCTATTAAAAAACTGATTTATCAAAGGGCTGCCAAAAAACTTGCAGACACAAACCAGGCCAAACATAACTACTTGCAAAAATGCTCAATAATTTTACACTGACAACTATCAGATGGCTTTGAAAGTGCTTGCTTAATATACCTCAGAGGACAAACGCATATTGTGAAGCATACACAATCCGTGCGTATGCATGCATTTTCCAAACTTATTTTCAAGGGTTGGTAATGTTGTCGAGGTGAGGCTAGTCTGCCAGCATGCCCTCTCAAGTCACCTAATAATAGCATCAAAGTGTGAGAGATTTAAACCAACAAAAAAAATCAAGAAAACTCCCGTTTTCCAGTTGCTACAGATTGTATCTGGGTAGATGGTATGCAAGGAGCTAGCTCCATAGTTTATCAGTGTCCGAGGATAATACAATAGATTTAAAAGGATAAGAAGTAGTTTTCCCATCGTAAAAAGCCACCCTTCAGGAAATCATGAGATATTGAATAATGTGATCGTAATGATTTATTTCTTAAGTTTAATTCTTGTACTCGTGATCCAATCACGTGGGTTAAGATATTCTACTACTTTCTGATTCATAAATGTTGCGCGCAATTGGTTCATGTAAACCTAGCATCCACTTTGGATTTTATCTGCATAAAATAACAAAAATGGATTCTTAAAATCGAATCGTGACAACTCATTGAATCGCAGGGGGTTAACTATTACCACAATACTCAAATCCATTCCATAGTTGTAGAGTACAACAAAATCCACTGTTATACTGTACTATGCTCCCCTGTATACGCTGTCAGCCTTTACACCATCCTGCACTGACCAGGAAGGTGAAGTATGGTCAAACAACCCCTACGACACACACGGTGTGGACAGGCACTAATCCAGCAGTGGCTTGACGAACAGGACGTATGTAACATTCTGTACATCATGGGTTTTGCGACACCTTCTCCTGCCATTAGAAGTCACCGCATTTGCCGCAACGTTTAAAGGTAAACATTCAACCAAAAACCCCGAATCGTGGCAGTTAATCGAATAGTGAGGTCGCGCGAATTTGTTGTAAGTGCAACTGCGTGGGGCGGACGTGATGACCATTACCAGGTAGAAGCGTATAGAGAGGTGCTCCCTGATGGTGTTCTTAGCGCTGCTCTCCATGCTGCGACCGCCGCCTCCCTCCATGGCCGGCTCCTCGTGCAGCCGATAAATCACATCGATGGAGTCCACCGGGATTATCTCCAGCGCCGCATTGGCCGCCTCGTGCTTCTTGGTTGCTGGGGGAAAGTAAATGTTTCCGTTGACCCCTTTTCCACGAGCACATCGGAGCCGAGCCAACGCTGGGCCCTCACAGTACGGGTTGTTTTTCCACTGGTGATTTTCCAAGCCGAGTTGGAACCGAATCGTGACACAGCCTCACGAGACAATACACCGCAGGGACACAGCGTCACCGCGCTATCTACATGTGCGACTCGACTCATTCATTTCACGTGACATTGGCAGCACGGCATGGCTTCTACAGTGGAAAAACAACTTGACCCCTTCTCAGCTATGCTGGGCTTACTCTGTACATGCCCGGCACAGCTCAGTTGTGCAGTGTAACCAGATACTTATTTCTATGTCACGCTTTAATTTACGTTAGTTAATTTTTTGTTACTTTAAAAAGTGTTAATGAATCGAAAATGTAAGCAGTATGCATTATGGGTTTGCTTAATTTTGTATTTACCATAAAAGTGATAACCGTGAGCCCTGTTTGACAGTTAAGTTGGACAAGCAGTGCATGCATGGCATCTGTTCTCATCTGTAAGGCTCGGAGTTGCGAGGTTGACCCGTGGACTCGTACCCAGGAACGTCCGGATGATGGCATTGCTCTGCCGGAGTGCCTCGATGCGCTGGCTCGGGTCGAATACCAACCACTCGATGGCATCGATCTTCTTCTTGTCCTCCTGTGGGTGAGCACATGGACACACACGAACACGAGTTGGACGCAGTGCCACCGAGCGCTGCACAGCATAAACTGTGAGATCCCATCCAAAAATCCATTATATAGCTGTTACTATCCGGAAATACACGTGGTGTGTGTGTGCTTAGGAACTGCTGCAGATGAAACAAGCTGCATATTAGCACACACTTTGGGGGCAAGGCACCGTGTGCTTATTTCCAAAAGTGGGCTTGTATCAGAAGCTGCGCTTTGCAATCCACTCACCAGAATCTGCAAGCATCATAAATGTACTCGTACAAGCCGTGTTGATATTTAGCTTCTACGGTGTACACAGCTTGACATGCGATATTACACAGTAGTGCTGTCAATGCATACCTAGGACTCTTGTAAAACAAAAACACGCGAAAACGAGGTGGAATCCTATCTATACTCGCTGCCACTTGCACGTATTCCACCGAAGACCTCTTGAGGTCTCAAGCGTAGGGGGCGTAGACCTCCCAGGACAAAGAAAACAAGTGCCAGAGTGACAGCGTCCGTCTGCGCCCAACGCACGCACGTGTGCGCATACCGGAGTGGTGGTCGCGTCGAGGAGCGCCGTGCAGTCGTGGTGAGCGAAGTCTCCCGAGTCGTGGCCACAGCACGTTCTCCACGATCGTCTTGGTCACGGCCGCCACGTCCAGTCCTGCCCGGAGAGGGCGACAGCAGATATATATATATATATATGCTCGGCTCAATTCCGAAAGACAACAACTTTTTGTTTTATCGTTTGGAGCGCATTTTTCTTAAAGTTTCCCATTTTTCACAAGTTGGTCGGGATTTTGTTGAGCTGTAAGTCACGTGATAGAATCAGGGTCAACCTCTAGCCAGGGTCACCTTGGATAAGAGCAATTTATTTATAATATTTTTGTATTTCTTCTTCCTGCAATTAAATTATTTCTCACTCGAAAAAAAAAAGTGCGACTTTGAGCAAATGTTATCCCGGCACTCTCAAAGCATTTCACAACCAACACGCAAGACACCGAAAGATTTTTAAGAGGCTTTGGGGAAAAAAATGCCAGATGAGAGACCATCTTTGAGGGTCCCTCGAATCTGAGACCTGGGCCAAACTGCCCCCCCCCCCCCCCCACCTGCGCCCCTCTCTCCCCACCGCCACCCCGAGTGGCGCGAGTGCGGGCGTAGGTACCCGCTCTCTCGGCGAGCTGCAGGCAGTGCTGGCGCAGCGCCGTGCCAGTGATGTCCTCCAGGAAGGTGGCGTAGAGCGACACGGCGACCTCCGGCGGGAGGTGGCTCGCGTAGAACGCCACCAGCTCCGTGCGCTCCTCTCGCATCAGCAGCTGGGGGTAGGTATTTATGTATGTAGAACTTCTTTTGCACCGTGCGTATCCAACAATGCTAATCGGAAATGCGGGGGAAAGGACTACAAACTAAACGCAAAAAGCAGTTCTAAATAATTCTAGATTTGAAGCTTTCGTGACTGCAAGGATTCATACTCTTAGTTTTTTCGGTAAAGTCACGTAGGTAAAAAATGAAATTAAAATTCATAATTAATAATAACTTGATACAGCAAATCTGGCTGTGACGGTCCCACCTGATGACGGAGACTTGTGTTGCCTCCGAAACGTCGTGATTTTTATTATTTTATTTTTATTAATTTTTATTTAATTTTTTTACCTACGTGACTTTACCGAAATAATTAAGAGTTATAAGTTCTAAATAAATTAGTTTTCAATCTAGATTTAAAAGTGCATAGCTCCAGTAGCTTCCTAATATCAGAAGAGAGAGTTTTAGAAGGACGCGGAAGTGCATCTGAAAGCGAGCAATGCGGTGACCACCTTTGTTCGATGGCTAACCAAAAAGCCACCGCTGCAAGGATGACTGGAATTCGAGTGATGATTTATGTTCCTTGATGAGATCAGCAAGGTATTGTGGTTCATTTGTGGCAAGCATTGCTTTTCAGGGAGGGTGCAGGCCATCCATGGTATGGTTTAGCGTACCATGTGCTCCGTATTAAGCCAAGCGAGCTAGAAAACCTGGCATGTAGCATACAAGAGAAGAATCTGGAACTAGAGCTGCGAGAGTATGTGCTGTTCAAATGCTGTCTCAACTGTAGGTGATAAGAGGTTTAACCATCAGGTCATTTACAGTGACACTTGAAGTAACCGTTCAGATTATAGAGAAGTTTCATGTGAATGTGAGAACTTGATATCCTAAGCTATGTTTTACAGCATCCACATTTTATATTATGCAGGCATTTACAAACGATCATTATTACATTATACAAAGATTGTGAAAGCTCAACAAATTATTACAAATGAACCACTGCGTAAATGTATTGCAAATTTGCACCACAACATTGGCACGTAATTACACGCCCCAAATTCAAAGTTGGAGGCATGCACACCACACTCTGTGGGTGTCACGTCTGGATTAATGAATACATTTTCTTCACAGTTTATGCAAGTCAAGTTGTGGGTGTCGCCAGAACGTCCACACACAGGACATTGCCAGGTCATGTGAGATGTAATAATTACACTTTCACTTATTATTTTGGTTATTTAGATTGGATACGTAAATGGGTGTGCAGACGTGAGCAGACGTGAGCAGACTTGAGCAGCCGATGCACAGTATATACACATATATGCGCCAATTAACACAATAACACAGTCAGGCTAAGGCACCTTTAGGATCCTTGGGGTTTAGATGTATTGCCTAAGGCTCATCGCACAGCGCAAGACTCACCATTAGGATTCAACACTGATTCATGAAACTCAGAAAAAGCAGTATTGATACAGTGGAAAAACCACCTCATTGCAGAAAGTTGTTTGTGTTCTAGAGTCATCTTTATTCATCGAACGATGCAACACTGGTAGAACCAGATGGATTCAAGGGGGCTCGTAACTGTTGGGGAACTTGTCATGGGGCCTTTTACTAGTCGTTCAGTCACGAGTACACGAACCGGAGTGGCTTACCTCGACGTATGTCTTCAGGACATCCACACACACATCCTCCTGAATAAAAAAAACACAGTTATTTGACTTCAATGGCATCTAACATGAAGGTGAAAAGTAATCCATGCATTATTCCTATTACCGCACTTATGACATAGGCATCAAATCATGAGTTTAAAAATGGATTCATTCCAACGGATGTATGCAATGTGATGAGTTCACACAAACCCAGCAGGTTCACAAGGCAAAACAATAATTATTCTAAAATTAAATCATGACCCCCAAATCATAAATAATTAATCTAATTGCGGTTAGGCCTGGGCGAGTCGTTACCTGCCTATATTCTAACAGATGAAATGCATTTTTTCATTATAAATTGTTAGCAATTCTATATTGTCCCAGTCAGTATCGCTGTATTAAGAATAATTTTAACTTTCTAAGCCTCTGGCAATGTACCAGTGTCATTTTACACTCGTGAGAGCTTTGCAAACAGACATTCAGCCATCATTCAAGAGGTGCCCACGTGGCTGGCTCCGAGATCACAGCACCAACCACCACCACCGAGAGATCGTGGGTACAAGGTCCAGGCAGGCACCTGTGATTAAACGGGGTTCTGAGGTCTTAGCCTGGTCATTGATGACTGGGGAAAAAGCCATGGCAAGAAGCATGGTTCTTCACTTCGTTTTGTTACATGCAAGCTGTTGAGAATTAAAATGTAAGGTTTTTAATGAGAGGTGAGTAACATTTTTCGATTAAAGCTTTCGTGACTGCAGGGATTCATCTTCTTGGTTCTTTCGGTAAAGTCACGTAGAAGGGAAGTAATAAAATAATAAAAATAAAACATAATAAAAAAACTCTCACGACGTTCAGACGCTGTCTCCCCGACAGACCTGGTCTTCACCTGAGGACGGCTGCTTGTTTTATTTTTATTATTTTATTACTTCCCTTCTACGTGACTTTACCGAAAGAACCAAGAAGAGTAACATTTTCTCAACCAGGGCAGGTGCGAAATTGCTTCTGTGTGTTGTGTGGACCCGAGGTCACTCGAAGGGATCTCACAACTAGTTCTGCAACATCCGCTTCCGAGGACTGCTCTCCAACACGGATGGCTGCACTGCCCTGCGAGAGATCCAAACGGATTCTCCGTCTCATGACGCGACGCCGATAGCACAGCCGTAACATTCGTCAAGTCGTGCGTGCGCCGTTTGGCGTCATCTGGTCCAACCCATATGAGACTAGGCTCGAAGGAAAGCTGTCTCGGGTGTGGACCAATCAACTTCAAGGACAGTGCACATTATCAGAGTTATGTCTTTTGTTTGTATTTATGACTGCAGGTATTGCGGTCTATGCAAACATGACTCCTTGCAAAAAGGTGTCAGTTTTGTTGCCAGATAGAAGGGTAAAGAACCAATTATCATATTTTTACTGGCAAATGAGGTCCCCATAGTATTCGTCAAGTCGCTCGCTTCCTCGTTCTCACCTTTGTGTGCAGGCCCAGCGTGCGGAAGAACAGCACGAGGTGCGACATGAAGCGCATCAAGTGGGGGGGCAAGGTGGCCGTCTGCGACAGCCACTGAGAAAATTCACCCAGCAGCCCTGAAGATACACAAAGACAAAGATCCCCCCATATAGCCTTAACAGACTGTTGGGGCAAATGCTGTTAGCGAGTAGCACCTATGAAGGCCGGCACGGCACATGAAGGGGTGCGTGGCCAGCACCACGCCCAGCCGCCTTTTGTCTCCATAGTGGCAATGTTTACACTCCGTGCCAGGTATTCATTTGAGGCCGAGTCGACCTAGGGGAGGCCCACGGCCGGTTCAGATAATCGTCACTAGTGTTGGCCTTGAGCGGGAATCGAAGTCAGGTCGCCAGGCTCATAGAGCAGCAATATTTTGCTGTCTTTTCTTGGATTTTCTGTTTGCACTCAGTCACATATTCACTTTAAGATGTTTTTTTGTTCATGTTTTTGTTTTTTGTTTGTTGCGGTTGCACCCGATTCAAGAGCCGAATGGCTCACAGGGCTATACCTAATAAATGAACTTGAACCGCTACGCTACCGCTCCCGTCACACAAGCACGTCGGCTGAAGTGCGTAGGTGAGGCCTTCGAGGCAGCTGTGCCCCGCCGATACAGGATGCGCAGGATGTACCGAGTCGCCGGAAGACTGTCGGCTTCGTTGTCAACATCAGTCATGTTGATTCTACTGCTGTATGCAACAGACCAAATGTTTTGGTCTACGGACTCTGCAGTTGATAGATGTATAGAGTGAGCTCACTCATGGAAGTTAAGGGACACCACCAGCCTCATGTTTAACCACCGAGTTGTTTTTTTATTGACCATTAATTCCGGCTCATTCGTACAAATGCCATTCTGAAATGTTACGTTTTAAATATTGCAGCCTTAATGCACTCTTGCTGGGTAGAACTGTAGCACAGCAGGTACCACATTCGACCATCAACCCGTTGGCCCGCGTTCAATTCCCTGCCACAGATTGCACCGACCAGGCGAGGTGAAGTATGGTGATAAACAAACACTGCTAGGGACCACTTCATCCAGCAGTGGTTTAAGAGGGCTGAAATTTATTATTAAATAGTGCAAAATCCACCATATTCTGCAGAATTATATTAAAAATAAAAATATCGCATCATTATAGGTTATTTTTCAGATGCATATATAAACGTTATTCAATAAAATATGTATTTAAAAGTAATGTAGAGTATTGTGCTAAGTCTTACCATCAATGTCGGACAGGATGATGTACTTCTGTATGATGTGAAATGGCTCCTTCATTTCATCCAGGACTCTCTACTCAGCACATTAAACAAAGGCCACATCACATTAATTTAAATAGAAAAAAACAATTCAATCAAATAAAAACTAATTCATACGGGGATGCAGTTTTCACACCACTACTGAAAGATATTTCACCCAGAATAATGGACTGATGCTATTAAATGCACAATTGATTTATTAATTCATACATCGCCGTTTCTTATCTAAGGATCAACTAAAATAGCTGGGGATTTTGAAGAGCTGCGTTCACACCCGTTTGCGACGCAAGGCACTTGGGAATTCATATCTTGTGTGAAACGATTGGGGAATCATGCATGGCGAGCCACCTGGATGAACACGCGTGTCAAACGCTGGATAACCGCAGGCCGCTGACATGCCCCTTATCACACTGTGCTTGCGTCACTCTTACCGTGTTATCAGTGGCCTGAAGATCTTCAAAAATCTTTTCAGTCGTCAGGCTGTTTAACAAAGAATGGAGGTTAAAAAATGCGTTAATTGTTTACATTTAACTTCAAACTCAGGCGCAGAGGTATGACGGTATGAGCAATCCGTTAAGATTAACTTTATTAAGCCTACTATGTTCACTCTGCCAGACCCACATTTTTGTAAATGTGTTCCTACGTATTTAGACACAAAGGAAATACTGTGGTCAAAATCCAAGGTTGAATAATATATAGATTTTTTGTCAAGAACACTGCATTCCATTATTATGTAATGCTCGTCACTGGTAAGGGGGCTTTTAATTCCCCATGATCTCAAACTGTACCTGAGCCTATGATTTAGAGAAAGATTTGATTTCTAGTCACCGCTGTTCAAAACATTTTTATAGGGCCGATGTTTCAAAACCAAAACATTTAAAAGAATTGGTCCACAATTTTAGGAGGCCCAAAATATAACAATTTAGTTTTCAAATGTGTGTAGAAATTAGCTTACGACTCGCTTTTACCCATGTCCAAAACGTAACCTTGTAACCCTTAGAACATAATTAGTATTTATATCAGGTCGATCACTCACAAACAGTTAGTTCAATTATAAATAAAGATGTTTGGAATGAGTGAAAAGGACAGTTGCGATTTTTTAAAATATATATACATATAAAAAAACGGTGCTTGTTATAGACCAATGTTATCGCACAATGACAGCCTATTGTTGAAGCAATGACCCCATGGGTGATTAGACAAAGCCTGGCTAATGTTCAACGTAACAGCTGGCACGGCAGGTGCCACCCATAACACACCACTGCCGAGCGAAGACGACACGCTTTTAACATTCCAAGCCCCTGGCGCTGCGATTTATTGACAGTAAATTAAACAAGAATTCGATGTTTACCAACTGCGCTAAGTATTGCTAAACTACTATGTCGCTCAAATACGAGTAGTAGTGACTATAATAATCGTGTAAAGATTTTCCCCAGCAGTGGTCTGATGACTTTTCACCATTCGGAGTCGAGAATAAATATTTTTTTTACTCATTTACCATCTCATTTGAATTGTTTCTTGAACAGTTTTGTTTATTCCGTTAACCTATGCACAACATTATAATTTGTACGTAATATGCATGAAAGTAAATAATAAATACACAAGCACTACTTTGCTTGCGTCATGAACGCAAGAACATTTTAAACTATTAATCTAATAAAAATGTATTCGACATTAATAGCGAGTGAATATACCGTATGGCATTACAGACATCAGTGCATAATATCTGTTATCAGTGTATGAAAACAACGAAACAAATGTACCTATTTTCACATAATAATTATTTTACAAAATGTACCAAAAGTTTATATTTCACACCCCATGTCCCCCTTCTGTGTCAAGAGCCCAGCATCTAACCACCGGCCGCAACGGGCACCAGGGATGTGCCTGACGGTCGGGGTGGGGGGGGGAGGAAGAGGGGGCACATCGCTCACTCGAGGGTGGTGCCGTCGGCGGGGAGGTTGACCAGCTCTCTTGGGCGAGTGACGAGCGTGCGCACCTCCGCCTCGACGAGCTGGTCCACCAGCACGCGGAAGTATGCCCACACGCAGTCTTCCCACGACTCGCACACCGGCAGGATCTAGGGTCCCACGACAACAACACAGGGCGGCGTCCACGCCCGCACGGGAACAAGACCACTCATATTACCTCTCCTGTATTAGCTCTTTCTTCTCCCCTCCACGTGCTCTCCTACCTCTCCCCCCTCGCATCGGACTCTACGCGCCCTCAAAGCACCTTTATTCCTGCAGCAAGACTTTTTGTCGAAGCCCCCAATTTCACTTTTTCTTACTGTGAGGTCACTCATTCGCCTCTGGTGCTTCCCATCGTCTGAAACGCCATTCCCCCAGCCATTAGTTCTGTTGACTTCACATCCCATTCCAAGTGCAAGCTCAATGCTGTTCCTTTACCCTCAGCGTGACTGCTTCTCTTTATAAAATAATAATTCCCACTGATATATAGCGTCTTGAGATGCAGTAAAATTCTAATTCTATGTTAATCTACATTTATATAAATCACATACAAATGATATACCACTGTTACACTTAGGCTAACGGCACGAACAACATTGTACTTTGTGCTAACGAGATAAAAATGCAAATGGGATGATAAACACTTCGACAGAAACAATGGACTCATGAATCGAGGCCTCCCCATGCGGTCTATCGTGGGGCTTGCTTGACCATACTTGACCATGCTCATGAGTGCAAGCTGCTGAATGGGCAAAGACCAGTTCAGGTATCATTCAATACTGCTGCAAGCCGTAGCCGAGAATCAATCTCAAGCCACTGGCTTAAATCGCGCAGTGCGCTATATACGCCGCTGCCGCACCCTCTTAATTACCCGTTCACAATTAAAATCAGACCATCGTGGGGAGAGAATTCGTAACAAGACGATCGTTAAATCTTGTGTGGAAGATGAGGGACCGTGCCCAGTCCCAGCCCCATACGCGTCACCATGACATTTAACTACACGATCCTCGTGTTTGAAGGATAAACTTTAATTTTAGCAGATATCATCTTGTCAAAACATGCTCAGTTTTACATTCTCAACAAATGACCGCACCTGTTTGAGGTTGCCGCTGAGAGCCGCGTAAATGGCCCGCTCGTGTCTGTTGAACTGCTCCTGTATAAGAAATTGACGTTTAGGCGGAGAGGTCACAAGCAACTCATCATCAGCCATGATCAATCTACCGCTGGATGAAGTCATCCCAAAGCTGTCACCATTACTTACAGTTTGGCGATGTAACGATCCATCTAACACCTGCAGAAAAGTCTATTTTGTCACCACATTTCCACGATGTTTGTACTCTCATGTGTATCCCTCCTTTTGGCTTTTACTTAGTCGTGATTCTCTCAAGCATTGGCCATCATCACTTCTAGCGATGTGCCCTGCCCGAACCCAATTACTTTTTTTTCAAGTCTATATGAAGGAATCTAACTTGCGTGAGTTTTATGATCCATGCACTCATCTTTCTGCGTCTCAAGGTTTTGCATCTGATAAGCAAAAGAAAGATTACGATGCGTGATGGTTTGGATTTTGGGTAGTGCGATAAATGTCAACTTGCCCAGAAATTCAGTTTAAAGACAAGGAACAAAAATCATACATGTACAATGATTCTATAACGCTTGGAAGCATTAATTTCAAGAGACAACATTGCCCTCACGAGCTGCACACGATATCACATGGCCCATGCCATGTGACATTAAATCGCACTGGTCGAAAAGGTTCATCCATTTAACACTGGTTTTATTGCCAAGTTTTGGGCAATTAATTTTGCCCGAGTAGTAACACAGCTTTATACTAACATTTAATTTTTAAGTGAGTCATTGTGACACCCCACAACAAATGTATGTGCAATTTGTACTTATATACTTTATTTTTATTTACTTATAATTTTAGTGACTTTCTTACCTTTACTGTATTAATTATTAGTTGTTGTAACTTACTGACCTGTCCCGACTGGACATCTGTGAGAAAGAGCTCCAAAGCTCATCAGATTCCTCCAAAATTAAACAAAAGATTCTGATTCATAGAGATGGACAGCCAGACACACGGACAGCTAATGCATTCATTCACGATTTAAACATTTCAGTTGGAAAGCGTTAAAAAGCAATCTGTGAAAATCTATCATGTACGGAATGCGAGTAGACTCGATGCTTTCTGAAGGGACAAGGGCTAGTGGCACACGAAACCTTACCTCCTCGGCCATTCTCCAGCAACACGACCGCCATACGTCCCGGTAGGGGTTCCCTTCCACAGGCTGCAGCTCCCCGTCGCTGCCCACTGAGGGTACCAACACAATGCACGCCGCGCATCAACACGAGTCGTGGTCTATCCGCTGCTGGATGAACGCTCCTCCACGCTGTAGCGATCCTCCATAGTCCTGTGGTGCCCACGGTCCATTTTACTTCTTCGCAGTGACCCATCTCATTGCTTCGCCTCCATAACGGTCGTCTGTCGGGCGCATTCTCTCCTTCCTTGGCTGCCATTCCGTCACCAGTCTCATCCATCAGCCATGGAGTGTTGTAGTCGGGAGGGAATGCGTGCGCATGATCCATTTAGCACCATTTGTGTTCTCGCAAAGCGATGGGCAACCCCTTTCATCAATTTCCCAAGTTTTGCACAGGGTGAATCGCACATAATAACACGCCTAAAATTCCAGTTTTAATGGATCACATCTAATGCGCGAATGCTTTCAACCTTAGTTGGAAAGCGTAACAAAAAAGAGGGGGGATTTATTGGAGGCGGCTCTCACCGCCGTCGTAGTTGGGGTCGTGGTAGAGTTTCCACCCCTCCAGGGTGGCTGCCCGCCATGCCTGCCCACACCGCCGGCACTGCCGCTCCGCCTGTCACCGCACCAAGCAAAATCCATGACGTCGTAAGTGACCGCTAAACAAACTGCAGCGGCAACTACAACGACAAAACCCAACCCCCAGTGTGGGAGGCTGCGCTGTTCTAGCCTAGGATGTGCGATCATGTGAGCCAAAGTGACATGCACCCGTGATGCAGTGGCTATTGCTATCGAGGGGTGGCTGTTTCCGAATAGGTGGTGCGTATAATAGTCTGATGTTGTCCAGATAGTGTTCTACCAAAGACACTGGCCACTAACCCTCACCGAAAACAGTAGGCACCAAATGACACGTTGATTTGTCCATTGCAATTTATCTTTAGGGCAACATCCAATGAAACCTGCACTTGTGACATTATTTCCGATTTATGCAGGTTACAAATTAATTATATTCTCAAGTACCGTTTAGGCAAGTGGGGCGATAGCATATGTAAGACAGACAAGGATACAACGAAAAACATTGTTACATTTGAAATAGAAGCCTAGTGAACAGAGAACATCTTATTACGTCACTTTACACATTCTGATTGCCACAGTGGCGAGATGTTAACTCCCTAGCCTTGTATACAGGTCGTGGGTTCTTATCCCGACCCTCATGCTGATATATTTGGAGTTTGCATTTTCTCCTCGTAGTTGCGTGGATTCTTCTCCAGCTCCTCCAGTTTTTCCCTCCGCATTGAGTATTTGGCTGCTCTACATTTGCACGTGATAAGCCACTTTGTTGAGCTTTTATTTGTGGCCAGGTCGCTTCTGAAAAAGAGCTATATAGCTCCGTGGGACGTACCTGATAAAATGTAAAATAGTTTAATAAATAGCTTAAAGAGGCGATCTGCCCAAACGCATCCCTGTGCACACTGTCTGGACGCACGCACGCACCTCCTCGACCATGCCAGCGCGAATGAGGCAGAAGAGGTGCTTCAGCAGCTTGGCCTCGTCCTCCTGGTCCAGCTCAGCGAGCGGCAGCTTCTGTCGAATGGGGGCGTCTGGGTCCTATTCCGCCAGTACACAACAAAGCGCCACAGTGTCACATTTACCACATCACAGACAAGCGAATTTAAGATGCAATCGGTATATCGCACAAACGATTTATAGGTTACTTTCTAATGTTCAGTGCTTACTAAAGTAGTGATGATGCAATGATATTAATATTGCCGTTCATTATTTTGTCAGGAAAGCCTCCCAAGTTTTTTCAAGGGGATCATACATGGGAATGTTTGGCCAATTTTAGTAGTGTTTGGCACACGTGGGAGGAAACCGAGTACCCAGAGAAAGGTCACATACACAAGGAGATAACACATAAAGCTCCCTACAGATACATTTAATAATACCATTGGTGTACCGTCATCTCCTGGACACGTCACAGCCCAAGCATACACCACCTGATATCCCCATCAGTCTCCCATCCATTTACTAACCAGGCTTAACCCCAATAAAATTCCGAGATATGATGAGATTGGTTGCATTCGCAGTGTCATACAAGTATTACATCGCACTCATCACAGCTGCGTCTAGTATTTTACAGCCACAGCTGCGCCTAACATTTTACAGCCACAGCTCAGAGCTGGGACAATCGCACAACGACAGGACACAGCCCATACTCACCAATTCAGTGACAAAAGGTCGCCGCATGCCGAGGACGCTGCACAGGTTTCCTTGTTTCAGGAGGTGCAGGGTGTTGTCCCTGCCATGCGTGAACAGAAAATCACTATTGGTCAAGCAGAGCACTGACAAACTCTGCTGCTGCAATCTGTCTTCAAGCTCCACCGTAACTGGTCCCATTTCTAACTCTCCTCTCACTCTACTGTCCTCCCCGTGACCTCCTGCCTCTCCATTCTCATCTGCCTCTACTCCCCTTCGGTCTCTCATCTCACTCTACTCCCTTCCATGAGTTCTTCAAACCAAAAGGCTATCTAATAAAGCCCCCAGGCGACCTTCACTCAGTAGGGAGATGCTCGTTTTCCTCCGCTTCCCTTATAATCCAAATTTTCTTCCCACAGCCATCCATGCTGTTGACTCCCTGCATCTGTTCAGATTCATAAGACCTTTCTTGAGATATGGCCACATTTGGACACTAAATAAATCCACATTGTAACTTTAATTCCCTTGATGGATGTTTAAAGAGATGTTGTTCTCACCAGCACACGGAGGACGATGAGAATGGGACGGTGTCGCTGAATGCACCGATCTCCTCTTTGGCGATGTTTTCAAGCCAGTCAACCACAATCTGTGCGCAGTGCAGCTTATTAAGGTGGACATCTTCCGAAATTTACCAATGTATTATCTACTAAGTATTGAATGATCCACCGCTCCACGGTGATTCCATTAGCTATCATGATTCGAGTAGCGATTTGACCCAAGAATCAATTTTTTTCGTACGATTATTCCCATCTCGTTTATATATTTTCTCGTTTGAAACAATTGGCCTACATGTAACAGTCGTTAATATCTATAAATTGTAGATAATATCTTCTATCGTGTGTAATTAAACACATATATAATTAATGTGCTGATTCTATTGTATTGTTAATCGAAGCGTCATTGCATGTCTATAATGCCCAGTTGGTCCGTGCCAATTATATGCCAATGAACTTTCAAGCTAAAGAGATGAATGAGAAGATACATACCAGACAGAGCGAATTAGAAAAAAAAATATTCTTGAATCGAAAAATGACCATGAATGCCGGCAATTCAAAAATCGCTTGGGTTAGGGGGTGAATTATTGTGCCTAGTGGGAGGAAATGTATGTCAAAGTTAAGTCGGCTGCCATGAAACCGGAATAAATGAAGATACCAAACTCACTGATACGTAGCAGTTTGTCATGAATATAGCCACTCAATCATGTGCTACAATCGCTCTGATTATATTGCAACAATTGTGCAAGACATAAACTGATTACAACAAATAATAAAACATTGAGAAGTTATAACTGTTTATTCATTCATGAAATACGCAAGGTTTTACTGGAGCATGCTGCTCTAGTTTGCAATCTCTCAAGAGACTGCCAAGGACATTATACTTTGCAAATTACTTCACTCCTACAACAACGATAAGATATTTCCAAAAGTAAAAACACACTGCAGAGAGAAATGTAACGCATGCCATGCGGTTTATTTAGAGCACATTATTTCTGCCACGTTCCCCATGACCACTGCGAACCACGCCAGCCCAGTTTATGTCGCACCTCCGATTAGCACGGTTGGCTACATACGGTATGAAAGAAGTTCAACATAAACAATGAACCGGGATAGTGGGTAAACTCGGCCCAAATTCCCGCAGTAGCCTTAGCTAGCCAGCCCAGGATCACCTGCGCTGCGTGGCTCAATTTAGCAGAGTGGCATGGCTCGCTCTCGCAAAAAAGCTTCTTGCTTATATTCAGGCCACCCTCAGGACTCGTCAAGGCATCTGGGATCAACACAGAAACTGGACATGTGGGAGTCAATGGCATCCCTTGACTAGTTCACTTCAAGGCCGTGTTTATTGTTGTAAAAAAAAAAAACGCAGGGAATTTTTCTCCGGGACATTTTTCCCACCACATTTAGAATCAACACGCGTTTAGAGTATTTGGCTACTATAAATTTACAAGTGATAAGCCACTTCGTTCAGTTATCATTTGTGGCCAGGTCGCATCTGAAAAAGAGCTATATAGCTCAGTGGGCCTTACCTGGTAAACATACAAATAGTAATAGTTAAAATATGTATACATATATAAAAATACATAAAAACTTGGAATAGTATAACACAATTCAAGCGGAAGTAAATGTGTGTGAGAATCTAATTTTAAATATTCACGCTTGCTCCCCTCCGGCTGCAGGGGTATTGGACGGAGAAGTGGCAGACTCAACAGTGGGAAGGGCTGAGTCTATGGAGCCAGGTGGCTCTTTGAATGGCCCTAGCATGGTTTGTGTCTGATTTTCAACGGTGGTGGAAACACAACAATAACTTCATGGATTACGCCCAGTGATGCAGGCATCACGAATGCTACTGCTGCTGCGGCTGCGTGTATCTGTACCTGGCTCTGCCTGGTGGTGACATCTCTGCGGAATAAAGCCTCCATAACCTTCTTCTCGCTGGGCCCCGAAACCTGCATGGAACAAAAGCCAGACCGGGGCGACAGTTAAACCTGCACTGGGGCAGCACAAGGTCGCTCGTGTTTGCTGTGCGGGCGCTGGGAGCGTTCCACTTACAAATTCATCGATGGGCATCACTTCATCCTCTTCGAGGGCTGTCTGCACGCGATCTCTGCAGTTCGAGTTGAACACAGGTATATGTATAAATACAAGCAGGTGGTGAACATGCAACAAGTAAAATTACGCCTTATGCTCACGATATTTCCAGTTTGTGAAAGTGTATTGAACAAGACAGGCATATTTTGTAGATTGAGATGGACCTCGACTGCCAATACAGATCAGACAAAACAAATGAGAGAGAGTACAAGCAACAAGACATGAGATAAACTACATACAGTAGCACGGCGGCAGTGCCATGCAAGCTGGCAGCAGCAGCCATCTACTCGATACTTATTTTCCCTCTGCCATCCTTTACCTCCCCTGTATCTATCTCTCCTCCTTCTTCCTGTCCTCTACCACTATTATTTGTTATTCCCCGACCACGTCTTCTGCCTGCTCCTGCGCCCAATGGGCATCCTCTCGGCAGCTTGGCTGCCAGCGGTTCCTCGCTGGGTCGCTCTATCGCCCGTTCCATGCCGCCCCTTACAATCGGCGCTGCACCCCCCTCCCGCGTCTTCCTGCCTGGCCCCGCGCCCACCGGGCGTCCTCTGGGCCGGCTGCCGGCGGTTGCCCCCCATGGCCCGGCTGCCAACGAACAAGCGCCGTGCAACTTCCGCGCCATCCCGCGTGACCGGTGGGCCGTTCTGTCATCCGCGTCGGACGGCTCCTTTTTTGGGCCATGTGGTCGCCGAGGCATCGGCAGCCCGAGGACATCGGGGCTTTGTGCGGTCCCAAGGATGGGAGGTCAAGCTCCTGCCGGGGGAGTCTTCGCCGTATCAGCATGCCAAGCACAGAGGGAAGCTTCACGTCCGTGGCAAGCGAGCCGGGCCGAGGCTGCGCGTTCTTCCTCGTCGCGGGCACGGACATTGCGGATGTCGTCGGCAGTGCGGGGGACTCGATCGCGGTGGCCCACTTCTCCCTCCTGGCTCCAGTCCCTTGCCCCCTTTGTCTTCCCAATGCAATGTTGCCCGATTACCTTTCAGCCCCCCAACTTACTGTCGTCCCAACCAACTACGACAAGGCCTATCCAAACCCATACTTATCAATTTATCTTGCTTTAAAGCATACGAACTACACCAATAACCCAATTCTTTATTTAAAATTATTATCATGCTATGTACAATTGTATAATTGCTATAAAGCGCCTTGGAAAAGGTGCTAAAAAATTTCATTAAGATAAGACAGTGCAGACCATAGAGGACACACAATACATATTCCAAACAAGATGCACAGTACATGCAAGACAAAAAAAGACATTCTTTTTTTTAATAAAAACATGATCCTGAATATAGAAAATTCCTCAAATTGTGGGGGTGGGAGGGTGAATTGTTACATGCCTGGCAGATAACAAAAGCCCTGCATCAACATCAATGCTGTGCGTTATGCACCGACAGCAGGTAGGTATAGCCAGGCTGTGCGCCGCTGTACTGACTTGTAAAGCGATGCAAGCAGTCTCCACGTAACCATCTCCTGCTTGAGCAGCCATAGGATGCTGGTGGTCTTTGAGAGCTTATGATGGGCCGGCCCAGTGCGGGATGCGATCTTCTTCAAAAACGACACCTGCCAAAACAAAGCAATCCTCCGTATTGCATCGAAAAGTAGTGCATATTCCTAAAAAGTTGCTGCTGCATTGTATTGTTTAGTGGTCATGTAAAGGTCTGCACAGTTAAGTCCTGGTGACATGATATTCCTATATCAAAAGCTGATGTCCATCCAGTGCTGGATAAGAGTGTTACCAGGTCTATGCCGGTTGATGTGGTTATCCGAGCATTTTTAACCATAGGGTGATGCACTGCTAGCTGATGAGTTCCAAAACAAACATTTCTTTGTCTCGTGGTATCGATGCCAATTGCACAATTGAACTTACAATTCTGGAAATTTTATCTGTAAATACATACTTCTCATTGA
This sequence comes from Lethenteron reissneri, assembly GCF_015708825.2. NCBI lineage: Eukaryota > Metazoa > Chordata > Hyperoartia > Petromyzontiformes > Petromyzontidae > Lethenteron > Lethenteron reissneri. Next base: position 6,932,196 of record NC_083795.1, read on the forward strand.
TTTCATATTTAAACCGAGCCCACGTTGTACCTGGTTGTTGCATATAGTTTCGTAGTCTTCCACCAGGAGAAAGACCTCACTGGACGAGCGCTTGATTAAGGAGTCCAGAAAATCGGAAAACATGATCATCGTAGCTGAATAAATAAAAACAACAATTCCTTATTAGATCATCGGGTATATATTTTTTCCACACACTCAACACGTTTTTGCTGTGTTTTTGTCAGTCGATGAGTACAATCTCCAAAAGGTCTATAATGCAAAAGACGAGCGACTGACATCGCTCATGACAGTACAGCAGGTAACACATTTTTTTAATTAAGCAAGAATATAAGCGCTTTGGAAAAGTCAACAGGAGGGAGTTTGAATGCCACACAGTACAAGCAAAGGATAAATGCTCCATCCCATAGCGATAGTTGAACACATTCAATCTGGTAGAATGAGTCGGTGACATTGGCAGAGGCGTAAGGACGCGAGGTACATTGAAAATAATGACTGCGGTTGTAGCATTTAATAAAAGAGTGATAAGCAAGGGAATGAATGATGATGTTCGATTGTGAAGCATCCATGCCTGTGCATCAGCCAAGTCTCACCTGCCACTCCAGGGTCATCTTCTTGCAACATGGCAGCGCCAGCTGTGAGGTCCTCAGTGCAGTTGCCCGGGGACAGCACGTCTGTGAGGAAGGTCGTTCGCCAGGGGATCGTCCGTACAGACGTATTTGACTCACTGTCATTGAGCATGGAAACCTGATGTGGGACACGCAGTGAAAGGAAATAACAGTTCTTATCGAGCTCACCAACTACACATGTAAAGGTCCGTCATATTCTTTTTAGAGCCCTTTATCAATCATGTGTTTGATGAAAGCCTCCCCATGCCATGTTGGTCATGGGGATTGCTTTGACTATACTTCACCACGTTGACCAGCGTGGGTTGAAGGCGAGTGGGGTGGGAGTCGAACTCAGGTTGCTGGGTTCGTGGCGTAGTACACCAACGACTACACGATGTTGATTATTGATTGGTTAAAATTGATGCTTACACTCATGGCGCACGCATTGAATTGTGCGGGTGCAAATGTATTTTTAACAATGCGACATACATTTAACTAACAGAGCGAGTAAAATAATACAAGGCGGATAAAAAGCAAACTACAAACGAGATCAAATGGTAACCGCGAAAATCACAGTTCACCAAATCCATGGGAAAAGATGAATCATTACATGCTTATTACTGACACTGTGGCATAATACAGACTCTTAAATAGCATGCACACAAATCTAGGGAAATGTTTTGTTAAGTTCTACAGGCTTACCCTCATCAGGCTGGTATTCCTGGCAAGTGGTGTTCGGCTTTGCCTTCGCGGAGGTGTGCTCCATGAGGTGTTGACCGGACTCAGCATTTTGGAAATGTCAAACGGCAGAGCGGTGCCATGGCCATGCAGTGTCACTGCAGGCAAAAGTAGGTTTTACACATCAAGTAACATCATCCTATCATTTATTCCGCAGATGTCCGTCATTCAATCTATACTCGAGAACCAAAAGTAGTACGAGGAAGAGCATATATTATGAAATCCTGGCGTTCCGTTTGTCACTCAACTAAATTATAAGAGCTTTTCAGAAGGCCTGAATCAAAAAGTTATAGAATGCAAACCACCCCCCCCCCCCCAGATGTGGGAGTAAAAAGTTGATACAACAGGTTTCCAAAAATTGTCGACACCCCCCAATTTTCTTTTACTCCCCCCCCCAAAAAAAACGAATTTCTTTTGTCAGCATATATGCTTACACACCCGAAATACAATAATCAGTAGTATCGGTACACATTGGGGGGCGCGAAGCGCCGAGAAGCCCTCCACAAGAGTTAGCGGCCGCCAAAATTGTTGTAACACTAAAAAGCAGCAAAAAAGTCCCCTTTCCAAATGGTGTCTGTTGTGTTTTGTGAGAAGGTGTGACATGACCTGCAGAGCAGGTAAAATATTTTATGGAGTGATTGTTTGATTAAGGTTGCTCACTAGACACCAATTGACAGATGCCCGAATTTTTTTTTTCGAATTATCATCCCACTATAATTGATTTATTGAAAGATGTTTGTCCATCATTTCCCTTGGGACTCGAGAACCATATGTTTGTTGTACAAGGACAGCCCCTGTGTAAATGCTAGCTTTCCTTTTCATATGGCCAAGTTGGCGGGTCAGACTGAAAGGCAGGCACCTCCTGATTTGAGTACAATATCGATTTCTAAATCTTCTAAATGTGATTATAATATAGACAATGTACAAACAGAAGAAACTTGTAGATCGAGGGTATTTGAAGAGTTTACAGCCTTATGAATACATTATAATCCCTGCTGGAAATTTCGAATTGTTTAATTTTATTGTGGAAGTGCGTATCAATATGCAATGGCCAGGAAAACGGAATTCCAGAAAGTAGGAACAACAGCAGGGATTACACAGCAGCCCATCAAAGCATAGGTTGAAGAACAAGTTTAACAGAAGGCTGCAAGAGCAGGGGATACAATTAGGAGTTTAGTGAAATAAATAGAAAAGTAGGCAGAGTAGAATCCACAGAATATATTTAAGAATGTGGGGGGAGATCTTGTAGTCGGCACGGGATGATCAAGTTAAAATAGCTATCTTCGATTTAAAGCTTTCGTGACTGCAGGGATTCATCTTCTTGGTTTTTTCGGTAAAGTCACGTAGAAGGGAAATAATAAAATAATAAAAATTAAACATAATAAAATACTTCTCACGACGTTTCGGCCACAACGCAAGCAGCCGTCCTCAGGTGAAGAACAGGTCTGTCGGAAAGACAGGGTCATTCAGACCCTGTCTTTCCGACAGACCTGTTCGTCATTCAGACCCTGTCTTTCCGACAGACCTGTTCTTCACCTGAAGACGGCTGCTTGCGTTGTGGCCGAAACGTCGTGAGAATTATTTTATTGTTTTATTTTTATTATTTGATTATTTCCCTTCTACATGACTTTACCGAAAGAACCAAGAAGAAGAGCTATCTTCATTAAGTTGACAAATTATGTTTAAACAACAAGAACAATAACCACAAAGAGCGCAACAAAGGTAAAATGTGAACTAAATATGACATGTGTATTGTGCAATTGTTTCTGCGGTTTACCAGATGGGCTGCAGAAAGACTCCGGCGTGTTGATGGACCTGTGCCGACTGCTGTCCTTCAGGACGGGGCTGTCTGTTCCCCCAACAGTGTCGTCCAGCAATGACAGCACTGTCGGTGAAAAATTTAATTTCCATCACCGCTACTGCAATAGGAATGTAACAATTCATACCCCCCCAACTCACTCGCATGCTGGTTCAATTGTCACAATTTGGGATCGTGATTCACTTAACAATTACAATTATTTCGTCTCATTTTTACCATCTTGTAAATATTGTTTCTCGTTCTGTATTATGTGTACATAATAGCTATCTTAACCCAAATGAAATATTAGCGTATCGGTGTATACTTTGCATAATGAATAACATAATTGTACATGTCCAGTCCTGCAATGTATCATCATGTAAAATATGTATAATTCAACAGTATTTGTAAGTAATTTAGTGGCAACCGAGGTAGAAAATCCATTGCAAGGGAGTCATGAGAACAAAACCAGAGTTGACTGGTCATCAGACCTGTGTCAGTTATAACTGCAATTGCAGCACCATTACATATTAGCTGAAATTACCATGAATACCAAGCTGTGATTGCAACTGATCATGAAAAACACTACAATTGAACCCTAGCTCTGCTTGACATGCCCATGAAGATCCCCGTGACGACATTCGCAAGTGTTATGCCACGGTGTTCAGGCGTCATTGTCCAAATTTGAAAATGCGCGTGCCAATCTCCACTGTAATACAAATAGCGAGGCTTTGCAGGGGTAAACAAGTGCCAACATAACCACAACTTATAAGTAGCACCACGTTGTTTTACCAGTGTTCTTCTTGGCACCTTTCCTCTTGATGCTGCCTGCGAAAGATTGCTCCATTCTGCACTGCCAGTGATCTGTTTAACAACAACACGTTATTGGTAGGAGGCGGATTTAAACTAACAGTCGTAAATAACAATAAATACTTTATCAACTTTGACTAAACGTCATTTGTTAGCCAAGTGCATACGGAACTTACTCCGCAGACAGAGGGGTGCAGCAAAATAAATTTAGTTGAACAGTACTTCTATGTGTCCACGTGTATGATCCCCGCCTTCTGAAACTCATGCTGAGCAGCGTGGTGACGTATAGGCAAGCAACACCCATCACCAACACGGTGTGGGCCTTCTTCCAGAAATGGATTTGCAAGGTCCATATATTAATATCGCTACATGTTGACCGTGTCTAGAGTACAGTACTAGAACTTATTTCCCCCAAATGTCAGTCGTTTCAAAGTACTGCATTGTAATACTGTAATGTTATACTATTACCAACGATCAGTCACACTATTCATCCTCTACTCTTGACCAAACTGAATGCCAATTGCCTGAGACAACTTCTTTCTTTCACGTGCGTTACAGATATTTGTCAATACGCCGCTGGATCAGGAAGCTCCCGACGCAATTGTGGGTCGGAGGGTGTTAATTTAACCGTAATTCACCATCAAATGACTCTCAATGGGGTCTCGTCTGGTTAAAATAACGAAATTTACACGAGACTAGAACACTCAAAAAGGGCTGTCCGCAACTCCGATTAACGCGGTTGGCTGCGTACGGCGCGAAATAAGTTCAACTACACTGTACACACACACAAATAAACAACGTCAAACACAAGCCAGTGGCGTCTCACTTGGTTAAATACCAGATCAGATGCGAATCGATAAGACTGCATCCCGATCGAATGCTATCTGGTGAAAGGACGCCAAACGCAGCCATTCACCTCAGCACCTTGATCGCCTTGTCACTGTGCGTGACTCAAAAAGACATTCAAGCGACATTTCACCCGGTTAAATGTAAGACGCCGACGAGCAAGAAGAGAATGTACCTCACTCACCCTGGTTACATGTGTTGTAAAACTCGGGCCTTCAGTATAGGCCTGCCGTGCCTGAATGCGGCCAGCTAGCCAGCGCACGCGTGGCACCGGCGATCTCCAACCCCTCTCAGTTGCGGTCGTAGCCCAAACAAATCGAAGAACACACAACAGAAGAGAACAACAATTCGATTAATCGCGACACAACGCTTCGTTAGTTCCGAGTGCGCACGGCCAAAGAAACGCGCCGCCGCAGTTTTGAGCTGTCAGCCTCTTCCCGCTCAGAGCCCCGCGGGCTCCTCATCACGTGGTTCGGAGGGGATGGGGGTGGGGGCGGCAAGACCCGAGCAGTCGATGCGCCGAGTTAGTCGACTCCTGCACGTGTTCAGCACGCGCTCGGCAATCGATTGCTTTGTGTATTTGCATTGCAGGGGGGGGGGGGGGCTGCACCGATCTCGTGGTGCATGAATAAGGGCCGTTGCCCGAAACGGACTTTAATTCTGTGTTTGGTACTGTATGTGCTGTACGTTACCCGTAGATTGAGTGGGTGGAGCGGTAGAATAAGTCTACATTATAGACTGCCAGTGCGCTGCGCTCATTCAGGTTAAGAACCAGGCTACAGTCTACATTATAGACTGCAAGTACACTCACCAAACGTAATAACCAGTGGCGGCTCCTGCAAAATCTCTCAAGGGGGGGCAAATGTCTGGATGATTGATAAGGATAAGGTCCACCCATGCAATGGATAAATTAACAGCTTAAGCATGTAAAGGCAACTTCACTTCTTTAATATTAATGAAAAATAAAGTGACTCTTACAATACATCTTGTTTGTTTCTATACTCACTATTAAAACAAACCACTCAAGTTTATTTTATTAAAGATTCCACTAGTTGGCCACAAATTATATTGTTGGATGAAACGTGCTTACGTATGATGACGTAAGCACGTATGATGACGTAAGCACGTTAGTGCGAGCCCTCCCGGAAGCCGTAGAGAATGCAGTGGAGCGCCCCCTGGTCGAAAAAAAACATCTTTGAATGTAAGTCTATGGGGCCACTCGGGGCGATTCTCAGCCGGAGTGAAATCGCCCAAAAAGAGGCGGTACTCCACAGAACGTGACATGACGCTGATTGGACTATATCCAGAGGCTGCAGTGACGGCTAGCGTGACTCTGTGGTTGAATGATATTGGTGGTGCGTCGCCCAATCGCCCTAATGAAGAAACCGGCCCTGGTAATAACCAGGCTACAGTCTACATTACTGTTTTTTTATTAACTTTATTTTTCTATCTACGTGACTTTACTGAAAGAACCAAAGAATATCTGTATGTATGTATGTATTGGAGTTCGATTCCCGCTCACTGCCAACACCGGTAACGATTTTTTGAACCGGTCCTGGGCCTCCCCCAATAGGTCGACTCAGCCTCAAATGAGCACCCGGTGCGGTGTGTCGTAAATATCACCACTAGGGAGACAAAGGTGGCCGAGCGTGGAGCTGGCCACCCACCCCCTCGTGTGTCGTGCCGACCTTCACAGGTGCTGCTGCTCGCTTACAGCACTTGCCCCTACAGTCGGTTAAGGCTACACGGGGGATCTTTGTACATTGAGTGCAATTCTTTCGCACCGTACGTAGCTAACCGTGCTGATAGGTGCTGGGGAAGGACAACTAAACGAAAAAAGGCAATGTTAAAAAAAAACTAATTTGTTAAGTTTAATATGTTTATCCACAGAGGTCGCCGATTCAAGTCTATTTCCCGGCACGGCAATTGAATAAATGGGGAAACGTGAAATCACTCCTCCTCTGTCAATTGCAGTAGCATTGATGGGTCCACCAGTGGACCGGCAGGTCGTGTGTGGTGGGGTAAAGTGTCTGGCCAGCGTGGAAGAGTAGGCCAAATATCGTCTTGAGGGGCTCTCTAAAACTCCTTGTGGGGGCCTTTTCACCAGCAGTGGCGTGAGCAGACACTTGCAGGACTGCTTGTATAATTTACGAGCTGTTCGTAGCGCAGCGCACTACCCACTACACTACAATGTGTTACGCTTCCACGTGCGCGGGTCACGTGATAGATTTGACGTCACAGATCACTTGCTGTGCAAACAATATATGCATTATTGTGCTCCCGCACCAAAAAAAAAACCACAAAAGTGTATTTTAATAATGTTTGCATGGTGTACAGTCTGGAAAGTACCCACATGGCAAATTTCAAGTTTGTTGCATGTCCGGAAGTACGCTAAACATTTTGAACAGACACACATAATCACAACTTTGCCTTTGATATTTATGGAGATTACAGTGTAGGTATTTGAGTTTATTCATCTAATCATCCACGATCTATTCCCTGCTGGATAAAGGCATCGCGTATCTCACGCTGTCATGTAATGTGCAGCAATTAATACAGCTCCTTGCACACGAGATCCATTCATCACTCCATCTCCCCTTCGTACGTTCTTTCTTCTTCCGCTGTCGTTGGACTCGGCCATCGGCTAGCAATTACCTTCCAACGATGTGTCCCACATAACTAACCGAGCCCACTTGATCTTCTTCACAACCAACATTGTGTATGTCCTCTAGTCCATGTTCCTGGTTCTGTCTCAATGTAACACAAAAGAGTTTTTCAGTTTTCAGTTTCATTTATTTGGTATAGCCCTGTGAGCCATTCGGCTCTTGAATCGGGTGCAAGCGCAACAAACAAAAAACAAAAACATGAACAAGGAAACATCTTAAAGTGACTATGCGCAAACAGAAAAATCCAGGAAAAAACTGCAAAGTCTTCCAGAAGAAAAAGCACCGTACACCAACGCTGTGCAAAAATCCCAGTGGGACGCAAGTCAAATAACAACAACCACAAGACAACTTAGATTAAATCCATCATTCTAACTCCGTACTACAACAAACAAACATGGCCAAACCAAAAAAACTTTTCGAAATCACCAAAATAAAGCCATAAAAGCAATGTAACAGTGATCATAGGAACTGTGACCGAAATTTCACAATAAACGACAAAAACAACATGTACCACCAAACCCTGTAGCCATAGCTGGCTGCATGAGTCACTCCACAACAGCAGGAGCATCAGAGTATCAACATTTTTCAAATGCACCTTTAAAGATCAGCACACGAAATTAAAACACAAGATCATACGTTGCAGCGGTCATCCGGAACGAAAACATCTGATTTTGGGCCATTTTAGACTTGATGTAATGCTCCATGCATTGCTTTTCTTCGACAATGAAAATGTATTTCTCTTTAACAATATCCCCAATTTCTGATCTCCGTCATCGCGGCAACGTGAGTTGAGCTTGGACAATTAGAGCCGTTAAAAATATTGTAAAAAAATATATATTTTAAATTTTTAATGATAGAATATAGTATTGTCATCAGTATGACATACCTATACCAAGTTTGCAGTCGATACGACACCGGGAATACGGTTGAAATTGAGTTACAAGATTTTTGTATACGACAACACAGAGTAAGTTAATTAAGTGTAAAAATGTTAAAAATGTTTTGGATTTTTTATGATAGAATGTCATGTTGTCATAAGTATGACATACCTATACGAAGTTTGCAGTCGATAGCACATTGGAAAGTGTGTAAAAATTGAGTTACAATATTTATTTTTTGAGGATACAACAGACGAAGTGAGTTAAAAAAAAGCGTTTAATAATAATTAAAAGGGGGGCTTGCTGTCACGTTCAGTCAGCAGACCTGTCAACCCATTCGGTTTACCCCGTATTCTTGCACAGGGAAATTGAGATTTCAGGTGTCAACGGCGCACAGCCGTTTCAACATGGGCAACAACGAAAACATAATTTATCTCTTTGTTCTAGATTTGAAGCTTTCGTGACTGCAAGGATTCATACTCTTAGGTTTTTTAGGTAAAGTCACGTAGGTACAATAAAAGTAAATAATAAAAATAATAGAAATAAAAGAATATTTTTATTATTTATTTTTACCGACGTGACTTTACCAAAAAAAACCTAAGAGTTTGTCTCTTTGTGTTTCTCCCTTGTGATGGGACTTTGTACGATGAATGTTGATATTTATATGGGCACGGGGTGACCAATAAGGTTTACATTTCTCTATAACAAGGATGGCGCTAAATAGGGGTTGCCAGGTATGCTTTCCCCGCGTTACCTACTAAATATATGAAATACAACTGTGGCAAGAATAATCAAGGTAGTTTGTATTCGTGCTCACGATTACCCAACAATCAGAAGGTATCCGCTTGCAAGCTAACCCGCGGCTGCAACCTGGAATGGATGAGAATCGATTCCGATCTAAATCAAATCGTTAAGTCGATCTAAACACGTAAGACCGCTCAGCCAATCAGCGACGAGGAACAGATGGGCGCGCGGAAACTTCCAGAAGCGTCGACCCCCCCCCTTCCGCAACCCCCCTCTCCAGCCCCGCCCACTCCCCCCCACCCCTCTCCAGCCCCGCCTACTTCCCTCACCCCAACCTCTCTCCCGCCCCGCCCACTTCCCCCACCCCACTCCAACCCCGCCCGCTCCTCCCAATCCCCCCTCCTCCTTCTCCATCCCAGCCCAATTCTCCCCCTCTCACCACTCGAACCTCTCTAACCACGCGAGATGTCTCCATTCCAACCCAATTCTCCCCCTCTTCAACCACGTGAGATGTCTCCATCCCAGCCCAATTCTCCCCCTCTCCAACCACGTGAGATGTCTCCATCCCAGCCCAATTCTCCCCCTCTCACCACTCGAACCTCTCTAACCACGCGAGGTGTCTCCATCCCAACCCAATTCTCCCCTCTCACCACTCGAACCTCTCCAACCACGTGAGATGTCTCCATCCCAGCCCAATTCTCCCCTCTCCAACCACGTGAGATGTCTCCATCTCAGCACAATTATCCCCCTCTCGCCACTCGAACCTCTCCAACCACGTGAGATGTCTCCATCCCAGCCCAATTCTCTCCCTCTCTAACCACGCGAGGTGTCTCCATCCCAACCCAATTCTCCCCCTCTCACCACTCGAACCTCTCCAACCACGTGAGATGTCTCCATCCCAGCCCAATTCTCCCCCTCTCCAACCACGTGAGATGTCTCCATCTCAGCACAATTATCCCCCTCTCGCCACTCGAACCTCTCCAACCACGTGAGATGTCTCCATCCCAGCCCAATCTCTCCCTCTCTAACCACGCGAGGTGTCTCCATCCCAACCCAATTCTCCCCCTCTCACCACTCGAACCTCTCCAACCACGTGAGATGTCTCCATCCCAGCCCAATTCTCCCCCTCTCCAACCACGTGAGATGTCTCCATCCAGCCCAATTCTCCCCCTCTCACCACTCGAACCTCTCTAACCACGCGAGGTGTCTCCATCCCAACCCAATTCTCCCCCTCTCACCACTCGAACCTCTCCAACCACGTGAGATGTCTCCATCCCAGCCCAATTCTCCCCCTCTCCAACCACGTGAGATGTCTCCATCTCAGCACAATTATCCCCCTCTCGCCACTCGAACCTCTCCAACCACGTGAGATGTCTCCATCCCAGCCCAATTCTCTCCCTCTCTAACCACGCAAGGTGTCTCCATCCCAGCCCATCCACCGGCTGTCCGGGCCACGTGACGCAGAAGCGCGAGGAGCTGTCCAGAACGCTCTCGGCTCGACCCCTGAGCCACGTGACCCCCCGCCTCCTCTCGCCCCCACCCCCCCCAACTACTGACCCCCATCAATGTTCCGCTCCCGGCCCACTTAAGAAGAATTAGAAGTTTATATTCTTTGGTTATTTCGGTAAAGTCACGTAGATAGAAAATATTTTGTATTCACAATTTTTTAATTATTTATATTATGCTATCTACGTGACTTTACAGAAAGAACCAAAGAATATGAATTCCTGCAATCACGAAATGTTTAAGTTAAAATCAGAAGTTTGTTTAACCCGAAGGCTTTCGCGACCAATGTCCATGAGAAAGGTTTTTTTGGGGGGTGGGTGGGGTTAGATCGCTTAAATATAAAATCGCCACCACGGTTTAACGACGCATATAAATTTACGCGATCTAACCCAAAACAACCTTTATTATTAATCAGAAGTTTATTTTCCGAGTACTGTAAAATCAATTGAGGGTGGCAGACAACATCAAGACCTTCCACAATGATCGAATAAAAAAACACAAATATACGTGATAATGACAGCAATTATGTTGTAAAATTAATGCACAGTTTAAATGAAAACAGAGATGACAATGGAGATGCCAGCAGACGAAACTAGGCGTTTCCAAAACCTTGGGGCAGCTGGATTCCATTCAATGCTTCTGAACCAAATTGTGTGCGAAATCAGTGAACTATTAATGATACCGTGTAAGGTTTCGCCCATTCCCTGGCGTTTATACAACAAAATAATTTAGTGGTGTACTAGCTCAGGTAACAAAACCATCTCAAAAGCGTCCGTTCATAGCACTGTGTTGAACTTTCTTCACAGCACACGTAAGCCTGAAAGCTAGTGGATAATAAGCATTGGAGTCAGTTTATTTACACGTTGGGGAATAAGAAAACAACTTGGATGAAAAAATAATAAATACCCTTTCCGGAACTAATACAGGTTCTAGATTTGAAGTTTTCGTGACTGCAAGGATTCATACTCTTTGTTTTTTTCGGTAAAGTCACGTAGCTAAAACAATTTAGTTGTTTTAATTTATTTTATTTTATTTATTGTTTTACCTACGTGACTTTACCGAAAGAACCAAAGAGTAATAATACAGGTGTTAAGATGTTCAAACACTAATCGATACCAATGCAAGGCAACAAGGGTCCCATAGATAAAATAAGCAGTTTTAAAATGTATAAGTGGTATTTTTTAATTGATATAAATATTCAAATAAACCAATCTTTATTAAAAGTGGCATGATAAATTGTTGCAGGCACATTGCATTATCCTGCTCGATCACGTGACGCTCTCAGGCAATTCGACTCCCCCCCCCCCCCCCCCGTTTCACTCCCCTCCCCCGTCTCCTAGCACCACGTGACTCTTTCCCCCGCTCTCCCTCCCCTCGGGTATCACGTGACGAGCCCCCACAACCCCCCCGCCCTTTCGTCTCTCGTCGCCAGTCGCAAGCAGCAGCGTCCGCCATGCAAGCGTCCCGTGGGCTCGCCGGTTTCCTCGCCAAAGTGCGTAAATGATCTCGCGTTCCGTCTCGGTGGTAGCGCGTACGTCTTCTGAAGGCACGCTTTCATGCTAACACGCGTCGTGGTGCCTTTAATTCGCGTTGTAACTCGTAACTGCGTTGCGTGAGGCCTAGTGATCGCCTAGCCGGCGGGCAGGCTTTTTTGAGGCCTAGCGACAGCATGGTTGGCGCGGTCAGTGGTGTTGTATCGGTCGCCTTAAAGTCTTTTTGGCAGGTTTATAACTTGAGTTGGTGCGTGCCTAGCAGCGTTTCCACGCAGCGCCGAGCTGCAAGATTTGTTGAGACCGACTTTTGAAAGCTTTAAAGAGAAATGCGATAGTTCGCTGTGCGGGTGCGTGCGATCCACGTGGTGGCGAGGGCGAGCAAAGGACCACGCGAGGGGTTTAACCTTTGCACTTTAAACTCTTGTCAAATATATTTAGTGTGCGGCCTCAGGTCCGTGGAACTCGCACCGCCACACGTGGTCGGGGGAAGGGAGTGCGGACCGGACTCGCCTGTGACCTTGGGCCATTGTGTGCCACATTTACGGCGAGGTCGGCCTCGCGGGGGTCAGCGAGCCCATGGGCCTTTCTAGAAAGACGGGGTGAAGCCCTCCCGAGGTGCATCGCACGTCCGAGCGGCGTTGATGCCTTGTTGCATAAGCTGCGCCAAGACCTAAAAGACGCAATTACACAATGGGGCTGATGTAAGAGGCCTGCAATGGGGGGCTGACTCGTCTTTCTGCGTGTAGCAGCGGCCTTGAGTCGTTCATTCACTGTGACGTAGCATATTTTAGTTGTATTTATTTCATTTGGGAGTGCTTAGTGATGCATTTAAAATTCCTGACGTGATCTATTTTTTGTGTGTTACTTTCTAGGGGCAATGGAGTTCTATGCACCAAGATGTTCTAAAAGGATTATCACGCAGGCAGTATGCGTAAGTATTACGTGAAGGGTATATTTTAAACTTTTTTGGATTTATATAATGAGCCTTATGAACTGAATTAAAAACGTCACTCATCACTGAGAAATAATTAAAATTAGTTTTTCGTTTGTACACGAAAAACATTAATACTTTAAACTCACCAAAAAGTTTCTTAATTTCAGTATAATTTTCACGATTTAAATAGACTTTAATAAAATTGACTTAAAACGTGCGTTTTTTGTCCATGGCTCAAGTGGCCTTAATTCAACCTAATGTGCCATGCCCCCATATTTACCCCCCCCCCCCCCTATATTTCAGTGGCACATTCCGTACCATGGTTCATGTAACAGAACCAGAGAAAGACGGTTGAAGTATTTTTAGGCGACAGTGCAGTTCAACATCATAGACTGGTCATATTCACCAACTTTTCTCCCAAATGTACAGTCACATCAGCGCGCCCCATCCTGCTGTGACTTTAACTTGGGAATATCAATCTGCAGACTTTGGCACGGAAAGCTGAGCTTCTCCCCTCGGTGGCCTGTACTTTAAGACTGCGACATAAAACACAATATCCGGTTTGATCAACACTGAGTGCCTTGCTTTCCATGTCGACAGGAACATGCTTTGTTAACTAGCAATGGATTTTGCAGGTCGGAGGCAATCCGCGGAGCGGTGATCGGCATCGACCTGGGCACCACCAACTCCTGCGTGGCGGTGATGGAGGGCAAGCAAGCCAAGGTGGGGCGTACGAACTTCACTGCACTGGACAAACCCACTTGAAGTTCATTGTCCGTGAAAATAATTCAGACTTTTTGTTACAAAGTATGTGAAAAACGTCACTGATAATTCTTAAAGCATAGTTTACGGTTCTAACATGAAAAACACGAGAACATGTACTTCAAATTCGATTATTTTGTGTGGAATTGTATTTTTTACAACAAAAATATCTGCACCAATAATGCAAGTTTTCTGCCCACATTTAAGTTATTGACTCAGGTGACCTTGTTCCCATCTAACCCCATGTCCCCATCTTTCAATCTCAATGCCACATTTCATAAAATGATTAATGTCAGAAGAAGATGATTGTTAAGTTTACCTTCTCGGTAGTATTTTCTGACTCCAGTGCAGTTCAACATCATAGACTGGTCAGATTCCCCAACTTTTAACCCAAATGTACAATCACAGCAGTGCTCCCCATCCTGTTGTGACTTATTTTGGGAATATAAACCTGCAGACTTTGGCACGGAAAGCTGAGCTTCTCCCCTCAGTGGCCTGTACTTTAAGACTGCAACAGAAAATATAAAAATATTCAGTGGTACAGTGGTAATACTTGTGCCTCATAAGCAAAAAGGGCCTGGATTTCATCCTGAGTCAGGCACCTATTTGTGTGGAGTTTGTTCTCCCCCTGGTGTGCATGGGTCTCCAGGTTCTCTGGTTTCCTCTCACAGCTGAAACAAATATACAGTGTAATTGGTATTGGCCAAACATCCTAAGTTGAAAGAGTACTTGCAAATCACTCTCTTGGGATTAAACAGAAACATTTCCCCTTCTGCAGAAATTTGGCAACACCATCTTAAAAGTTTTGGCCATATTCTTCTTTAGAGATGTCCTCAAACCTATTGAATAATAATTAACGGAGCGCTTTGCTTTGGTGGGGTCAGGTGCTGGAGAATGCGGAAGGCGCCCGGACGACACCATCTGTGGTGGCCTTCACCGCGGATGGCGAACGACTGGTGGGTATGCCCGCCAAGCGGCAGGCCGTCACCAACCCAAACAACACCTTCTATGCCACCAAGCGTCTCATCGGACGCCGCTTCGATGACTCCGATGTGCAGAAAGACATGTGAGTGGTGACGGTGGCACAGTAATCTCTTGGTTAACACCCTCTCTTTCTCCTTTGAAACATTCTTGCTTTGACACTTCTGCCAGTTTGCACCTTGCTGCTTATCTGGAAAATTTAGAATCATCCAGGTGTTTCACTTTGCATAGAAACTTTAATGGTTAGTCCAGTAGATATTTTGTTTTTTGATTATTAGATGAACAACTAGTTAAAGATAGGCACTGCACATAGATAAAGATTGCCCATAGCACAGAGGCACTGCACTTACAGAGTGGCATAAATTAAATAACTTGACACGTTTATCATGAATATTGCTTTTATCACAGAATTAGCATTTTTGGCAATGGGTCGATTTTGAAGGTTTATTGTCAAAAAATTTCACAACCATTATTTACACGTCTCTTATTAGAGGCAGTAACTAATAAAGTGCTAGTTCCTTGTGCGAGGTTGAAAGTTATCTATTTGGTTGTGCTCTGCAGGAGTAACTTATCGTACAAGATAGTACGGGCGTCCAATGGGGATGCTTGGGTGGAGGCCCACGGGAAGGTGTACTCTCCCAGTCAAATCGGGGCCTTTGTGCTCTTGAAGATGAAAGAGACCGCTGGTTAGTAGTGCACATTTTACACGATAACACGTGCATGCTGCAGTGGTTCATTGATTATGCAGTGTGTTGGCATAGTTATGTTTTATGTCGTTAGCCTTAAATTCATAGCAGATGCATGACTTTCAAATTCTCTGAGGCTCATGTGACCATCTGTGGTTTGTTTTTTCAATGCAGAAAACTTCATGGGAACGTCCGTGAAGAATGCAGTGATAACAGTGCCAGCATACTTCAATGACTCGCAGAGGCAGGTGAGCGATGAAGTGTTATTATGTTATTTTGGTTATCAGCACCTACAATTCACAGTACAATCAATACCTGATTGTCCAGGGTAATGGAAGGTGGCGTGGGGAGGTTCTTCAGATAAAACAAGAACATGGTTAATGTGAAACATGTGCGAATTAAGCTATAAACCACATGTATTGTTTACCTAGAATTTGTCAATTGTTTTTGTTATTTCTGAAATCAATTTACTTGCAGCCATATTTTCAGTCATGTGGGCATTGAGTCACTGACCCTCAACGAGTAAAGAGCAGCGAATAAACCAGCGTGCCTGTAGGCTTTTGTCAGTAAAAAAAAATTAACCGCAGTTACTTCCCCCATAGATAATTGAGAGTTATCAAATCTTTCCATGTGCTCAAAAGTTGTATGTGTGTTGTGGTGTGTGTTATGGTCTGTCAGGCAACAAAAGATGCTGGACAAATCTCTGGTCTGAACGTTCTGAGGGTGATCAATGAGCCAACTGCAGCTGCCCTCGCCTACGGTTTGGACAAGGCGGATGACAAAGTGTAAGAAAATGACGACGCCACTGGCCTCTTCGCTTCCCAACTAGGCACAGTCGCGTCGATTTTTGAACGACGTCTTTCCCTTGCCTGTGCAATGATGATATATTGACACAGCATTCCAAATAAACACAATTTTTGTGGAATATTTACAGTTAATGCTGAGCGCAGGCAAGGAGGGATTGTCCAGGACTCGGTGTGGTGCAAGGTTGTGTTTAGCCACAGAGGATTGTGGAGTTGTAAGGCCATTTACACTATAAACAACTTGGTTGTACAGAGATGGCTTAAAGTGGCATCTGGCACGCTCTGTAACCATGACTATAATCCATAATATGTGCAAAGTCACTGTGAAATCTACATCGCCACTTGGAAATGAGATGGAATCTCACTTGACTTGTTTGCTCATTCTAGATTGACAGATAACCTTATGAGACCAGAAGTCTCTGCTTCAAGGGAGACTTGCATTTATATAACTGGCAAAATAACAAACTAATTTAAATGTGTAAACGCACAAGAACAACTGCAAAATCTAGCAGTAGGAATCAAACTTCTAACCAGGTTTCTATTAATACGGACTATTGGTCTCATAGCGTACTGTTTTACGTAAAAGTCGTATATGATTGTAAATGGAAAATTTTTAATATTTCATATATGGAAACATCCTCAGCTCTATTGTAATATATAATGAAATTTTAATTTATATAGCATATAAAAGATTCAGATGTTGTACATGGCAACCTGTCTCTCAAGGAAAAAAAGTAAAATGGAAAATATAAAAAAGTAACTAAATCACAAAGCCATCACACGTTTGGCAGATTAAACACCTGCACGGTCATGTTAATGAGTTCCTCCTGCACGCTTCTGCTGCTCCAGCATTGCCGTGTACGACTTGGGAGGAGGCACCTTCGACATCTCCATCCTGGAGATCCAGAAGGGGGTGTTTGAGGTGAAGTCGACCAATGGAGACACCTTCCTGGGTGGTGAGGACTTCGACAACGCCCTGCTCAAGTACATTGTTAAGGAGTTCAAACGCGAGGTGAGTTCCCCCCCCCCTCATCAACACCTCATTACGCGTTCCTATGAGTCACTGCTTCATGTCTCACTGAATATTGTTTGGGTCACTGGTAGAGTAGGCTTGTGACTAGTGGTCACGTTCCATCTCACAACCTCCGATCTGCGGCAGGTGTGGCCCCCTTGTCAAGTCCGTCTCTCGAACCAGACCGGACAAATGTTGCTTTTCTGTCAGCTCCTGCCATCTGGAATTAACTTCCTCTCTCACAACGCATGAAGACTTTTCTCAAATGTGGCTCACCTGGTACGGGGATATACTTTGAGGGTCCCCGATTCTGATAACTGCTCTGCTTGAGGATTCATTCAAGTGTCTTGGGATGCAGCTGCATTTTCTTTCGGTGATTTTATTAATTTAATTTCTTGTTTGTCTTGAATTGTGTGTGTGTGCGCGGTGCAGTCTGGTGTGGACCTCACCAAAGACAGCATGGCCCTGCAACGTGTGCGGGAGGCAGCCGAGAAGGCCAAGTGTGAGCTCTCCTCCTCTCTGCAGGTACTGCACACTGGGTGGAAACATCACACCACCTAATGTATAGCAGCAGTAGAACACATTCCTGCGGAGGGAGCTGGTAGGAACGTTGGGTTGCTCGGTCAATGGCCAGGTTCAACGGCGGCGTGGTGTGTTCCGCAAATATGCCCGACTGTGAGGGCGGGCACAAGCCGGCGTGAGTAGGTTAAACGTTGAGTTTTATAAGGGCACCACGGGGTGACCAGCCCCTCCCCACCCAGCCCCACCCCTCCCACCCCCACCCTCCCCACCCAGCCCCTCCCCACCCAGCCCCACCCCTCCCATTTTTGGATGCACGACGGGCTGGTGGAACCACGTGGTTTTTACCAGTATCACAGAGTTATTTTCATCGACTGCTTTCTCAGCGATGGTTCTGGGATATCGTTCAATATTAAATGTTTCATTCAGGTTTTTTTGGAGTGGAAATATAATTCAGTAAAGTTGATGGCAAAGCATTTGAAATTCAAATTTTTTTTATGTAGTGGTTTGTTCAGCATGTTTGTCGATTACATCCACAAGCTATATTTTGAGATCTTAAATTCAATCATTTCTTAATTAATTGTTTTGGAATATTTACCAAAGTTTTCACCCACATAATTAAATAACTCTTCACACATTGGATGCAACAAGCCCAGAATCGTACGGTCACTGCTGCATGCTCCGTTGTGCGGTGACATTCAGTTTTGGAAATATTCACTTGCAGCTTCAAATCTAGAAAGGAAACTGAGTTCACTATTCGGTGGCCTGTGCTTTGAACTTGCTACAGAATATATTTTTATCCCTCAAAAGTAAACCACTATTCAGGACAATATATAAAACGGGGTGGAAGTGAGGTGGTGCTTTCGTTAGCGCAGTGAGCTATGAACCCGGCCACCTATGTTGCATGGAGGCCGTCATCCAGTGTTGTCAAATTCGTATAAGTTTTTATCAAAATAAGCTAATTTTCAGCACTTTGTAATTATTGATATGAATGTTAGACCCAATAAACTGGCATCTTATACATCTACTTGCCTAGGTTTTTTATCCCCGGCTGCATTTATGAAACTTGTGCCGCCTACCTTTCGCAGACTGACATCAACCTGCCGTACCTGACGATGGACTCATCGGGCCCCAAGCATCTCAACATGAAGCTGACGCGGTCGCAGTTTGAGAACATTGTGGGCGATCTGATCCGCAAGACCATCGCTCCCTGCCAGAAGGCCCTGCAGGACGGCGAGGTGGCCAAGTCTGACATCGGCGATGTCATCCTTGTTGGTGGCATGACCCGCATGCCCAAGGTATGGTCCGCTGCAGGGTCTTGCATTAATAACCACAAGTGAGACCATAGTTGAAAGTTTTTTTCCCCCATTGCAATGTGTGTGTGTGTGAAACCTTGGTCATCAATGCAGAACGTAGAAGAAAGATCTCAGCTTTTGAACTGTAGTACTGAAGAGAAGACTTGCGTATCCCATGGACAGCATTAAGAATCAATTAAAGTACTACAGGGGATTGGTGAAACGGCCAGAGCATATGCCTTAATAGACGGACGAAAACTAAATATATTGGACACCACTAAGCATGATAGGGAAAATCTTGATTACCTTGATGTTTATATTTCAGCAGTACAACAATAGACTTTTCCTGCATTTCCTTTTGCTTCCCACAACACAGCCCCCTAAGTACTTGGTTTAATTCCCGCTACGACAACGCAAAGTAGGCAACGTTATGACGATTGTTGTGTAGTGACTGCGAACGTAGATGACACTAACCGCTGGTTTGTCGTACGCATCTGCCCACCACGTCCACCCTCCCCCCCCCCCCACCCTTTCGCTTGCCGTTCATTCTCCCCGCTGCAGGTCCAGCAGACGGTGCAGGAGGTGTTTGGTCGCGCGCCCAGCAAGGCGGTGAACCCAGACGAGGCGGTGGCGATCGGCGCCGCTATCCAGGGCGGCGTCTTGGCGGGCGATGTCACGGACGTGCTGCTGCTCGACGTAACTCCCCTCTCGCTGGGCATCGAGACCCTGGGTGGCGTCTTCACCAAGCTCATCAACCGCAACACGACCATCCCCACCAAGAAGTCACAGGTGTGAATGTTTGCAAAAGAAATGGCACTTAAACTTCGAGTTGTCGTGCTTGCATCGTGATGTGTGTTTAAGCACTTGCTGTTCAAACCCCCAATATCAATAGATAGAAACGCCTGCTATCCACTATCTTCACAGATAATGATGTCTTCATAAAGCGGTGGTAAATCTCATCCTGTTAGCATTAGACCGGAGATTGTTGTGCAGATATTATAGAAGTTATATTTGGAGATTAACGCATTTATTAAAATCCACTGTTTTGTGTCTCCCTCAGTGGTGTGGCTAAAGGGGCGTTTTTCTCTATACGGAAGACGGTTAATGTTAAAATATCTAAAATTACGGAAATACGTCTGCCCCGCAAAGGAATATACCAAAGCTTGCAATGCCGTTTGTGCAGTGATGATTTAAACGATACAGCATTCCGAAAAAAAATGTGGAAAACCAACAGGGTTATTCTGAGCACAAACTATGGCATAACTTAAAAAAAAAGATCTCTCAAGAGGCATCATCTTTGCCGAGGTGCATTGTCGATGTGACAGCTTCATGTGGAACGTACCCTTTTTGTTGCAGGTGTTCTCTACTGCCGCCGACGGACAGACCCAGGTGGAGATCAAAGTGTTCCAGGGTGAACGCGAGATGGCCGGTGACAACAAGAATCTGGGACAATTCACTCTGGTACAGACACGATGACCCAAAAAACTCAATGAAGATAAATGTGAAAAATATTAATGTAGTAAATGAAGTCGATTGGATTTCCCCTCTCGCTTTTGTTTCTTACAAATTGTATTCTGTTGGAATAACTTGGAACCGGTTGCATTTTGAGTTTCTCTAGAAGATATGCCTCTTAATGCGAGATCGTTCCTGATTGAATTTGGAGTAGTGAGTGGCAAATCTCAGGTATCCTATGTACATTGGCTCCTGGACTCTGTATAAAATGGTTAAACTGAAGGCTTGTTTAGTATGGGTAAATACAATTTGGTGTGCTGCTCATTAGGGTGGTTTATGACACAAGGGCGTGCAGCCAGCACAGCTAACTGCATATAAGTACCCCTAGATACAACTGCTGAAGTGCTGGCATCTTGTTTACAAGGTCTCTGTGGAGGAACATTATACCTCTGACTAAGCAGATGACACAGAATAATAAAATGTCATTGGTAACTGATACAGCTATTTTCCTTCCTTCTGGCTGCGCTTGCCTTGGCAATGGAGAAGTAAGCCTTTCTATAGCATCGTCTATTTTTAAATATAAGGGCACGCAATGGACTTGACTCCCAATAGCACCGGGAAAGTAAATGGGTCGTGTCTTGTTTTGCTTCCGATGGCTTAGGTGGGCGTCCCACCAGCCCCGCGCGGGGTACCCCAGATCGAAGTGACCTTCGACATCGACGCCAACGGCATCGTGCACGTATCCGCCAAGGACAAGGGCACGGGACGCGAGCAGCAGAGTGAGTTTACCGTCTAAACAGTGCGTGGGGGGCGGTGAGACGGGGGAGGCCATGACAGTGTGGGGTGATGGGCGGTTGGTGGAGACTGGGTCGTACGCGCAGACCTTTACACAGGCCATCTTCTACGCTGAGAAGGGTCATTTGTCAGTCTGAGGTGTCTGTCGGTCACAACACTCATTTTTGTCAACTGTCGAGTGGGTTAATTTTGACTGTAAAGAAACCGATCTATCGTAGTGATGATGTACTAAGTAGAATCCATGACATTTGACCTACAGCTAAAAATAACACGACTGAATATTTTTTCACTGTGCTAAACTTATGGTGTTTTAGAAATTTCGAAACTTTTTAGATGGGCGTTGAGAATAGCAAAATAAACGACAGATGTGACACTTTCCAGTTATAGCAGCTAAATATTTCATGATAGCAATCCCCTTACTGTTGCCATGTGTGGTTGTGCCTGCAGTTGTCATCCAGTCATCTGGTGGCCTCAGCAAGGATGAGATTGAGAACATGGTCAAGAACGCAGAGAAGTACGCGGAAGAGGACCGGAGGAGAAAGGTGCGTAAAGGATTCGGATTATTTTTGCGTTAATTAATTTCGCCCAGTGTTTTACCGAGACCTCGTAACTCCTCAAGCTCTGGGAACTCGACAATGATGTTTAATATTTTTCGTCAACAGACTTTGAATTGTATGGTGAGCGTTAATCTCGACTGAGTCTTGTTCCCCTGTGCCTGTGGTGCACCCAGCCCAAAACATTTTGGAGGAGGCAAATAGTTTTCTTACCAAGAGTACTAATTTGTAAATAAGTTTTTTTTACTTTTAGGTTTTCCTGAAACCCCAACGCTAGAATCATGTTTGAATGTACAGTCATAGCCAGATTTATGTTTTCCCCTTTTCCATCGTTTCGCAAGTACGTCACTTTATTAATTCTGCTGTCCGATTTGTGTCCCTCAATCCCACCCATCGCTGACAGCATCTGTCCTTTCTTGTATCTGTCGTCTACCCTGTAAAATGCTTTGACGTTTCGATATTCGTCATCGCATATTTCAGGAAGGCAATCCCTGACGCGAACTGGGGTATGATTTTATATTACAACAATACAGCCTTGAAAAATCACGATGGTCTTGCGTAAAAATGTGCGAGTGCCCCTGTCCGTTGATGCTCGTTCAAGTGTGGCGTGCTCGATGATGTCACTGCTGCCCTTGGTGATGGCGCGTGTGGTCGTCGTGTCCTTGCAGGATCGTGTGGAGGCCGTGAACCAGGCGGAAGGCATCGTCCATGACATCGAGAGCAAGATGGAGGAGTTTAAAGATCAGCTTCCAGCTGATGAGGTATTCTTCACAATACTGTATTGTGTATCATTTCTTAATTGCTTTGAATTGCCTAAGTTTTCACCGTAATAATTGAATCACTCTTTAGATTGGACGCAAATCCCAAAATCGTATGGTCACTGCAGCACGCTCAGTTGTGCGGTGACAGTCACTTTTGGGAATACTCACGTGCAGTCATTGACAAAGGAAACTGAGTTCACTCCTTGGTGGCCTGTACTTTGAACCTGCTACAGAGTACATTTTCGAGTAATGCAATGTGCATTCAGCAATATGTAAAGTGGGGTGGAGTAGTGGCACGTTGCGAGGTGTGCCCTGTATTGTGAATTTGGCCATGTCCGTTGGATTCTCGACCACGCCTAACATCAGTGGCGTGTATCTGAGCTGATCTTTGACATGTCTCCCCCGCACCAACCACCATCTACATTTTTTCTCGGAACCCTTTGCTGTCAAAAACATATCCCTGTAAAACATACCTCGGTAAATATATACCATGGTTAACCCGTACAGCCTTGGTTCTGCTTAACCTTAGAGATTTGCCACATTCTGGGCGATTTGGTTTTTGTCAAAGCATGGAAAGTTCTATCTAAAGTTATTTTTTGGACACTTATTTGTTTAGTGAATACTCTTTTCATGTGAATTTCACACAAAGCACCAGATACACAAGAAAAATAATAACGGGGGAGTGATGGCCCCACATCTTTGGAGCCTAAGGCCTGGGTAATATGGTTTAACATGTGTAACTATATTCTTCGTTCTTTCGGTAAAGTCACGTAGAAGGGAAATAATAAAATTATAAAAATATAAAAAATCTCACGACGTTTCGACTGCAACACAAGCAAATGCACAAGAAAAATGTGTAACTAGTCGTCACGGGTTCACCGCGATCATAACGAAATGGCCAGGTAGCTGCAGCGTTTGTTTCCCTGGACATGGCTTACATTGCTGGAACTTGCAGGGGAACACGTATGTTGAACTTTTTTCTCACCGTACGTAGCCAACCCTGATTATCGGAGGACGTAGCTGCATTTGCCCTCCCCCCACTGAGAACCATATTCCCAAATGATGGCGTATGTCTTGCTAACACACCTGTCGTCTCCCACACGTCTCTGCGTGATCCAGTGCACCAAGCTGAAGGAGGAGATCGCAAAGGTGCGGGAGCTGCTTACGCGGAAGGACACCGAGACGGGCGAGGCCATCAAGCAGGCGGCCTCCACCCTGCAGCAGTCCTCGCTCAAGCTGTTCGAGATGGCCTACAAGAAGGCAAGTCGCTTCGCACACACCTCTCGTCCGCTTTGAGTGGTGACATTCCGTGTGTTGAATATTGCAATCGCTGCTTTTTGAATGCATTTCTTGGGTAACAGATGCATTCATCAATCGCTGTGAAACTGATTTGTTATGCTCACGGTACATGCAACTAATTATGCGCGTGAGAATAGCTATCGACGACTTATGAAAAATTTAAATTTCATCATGCAAATGTTACATTTAGAATAATACTGTACAAATGATACAGAACAAGAAGTGGGACAAATTAGATGGTAAAAATTAGACAAATCTATTCATCAAATCTATCCTGGATGGTGTTTGACAATTTATCAAATTGCCGCTAGAGTTGACCCATTGCTCGGCCACTAACCATGTTTAAATCCTTGCGCTACAGATGGCATCAGAGAGGGAAGCTGGAGGAAGTGGCAGCGGCGGCAGCAGCGGTGGCAGCAGCGGGCAGCAGCAGCGGCGGCAGCAGCGGCAGCAGCGGTGGCAGCCAAGAGGAGAAGAAAGAAGACAAGCAGTAACGCCAGTCAAACGCACGGATTACAATATTGGCGTTTGACTATGGACACCGGAACCCCCCCCCCCCACACACCGTTGTGTAGCGTTACGAAAATATAATTCCACTTGAGATTCATTCATTACGTGAGAGTTGGTGAGCAGATGGGGACAGATGGTCACTTAACAGTGTTGTGGAAACGCAAGCCGCTTGCGTAACTACAGCACTAATGATAAAAAAAGTACACGGCAGGCAACTTATTCCGCTGTTTATTTTCATTTTAAATTGACAGCATTTGTGATTGCACAGTCATTTCTATGGCCCGTTTCAGAGAAGAAAAAAGAGAAATATAATTTATTTTGCTGGCTTTTTTTACCGACGCATGTTTTGTGGCTAAAGCAAGGGGGGAAGGCGCAGGGAGGACGCTAGTTTTTGAAGGCGCTTACACACTGATGCTGGCTGCTGTATAGTATATATCTGCAAATCATTGGACTTATCTACAGCTTGCGCTTGTGATTGGGGCACTGTTGGCGATGTGGAAGTGAGTGGAGGGAGAAGGGTATTAAATGGCCTTGTATTTACTGGTAGTAGGTCTGTGCTCTGTACAGAGTTAGATAATTTTTTTAAGTGTATTGTTGGTGTCTGCTACATTACTGCCTATTATTGAGGCAATACTGTATCCCAACGCACTTGTACGTTTCAATGTGATTACAAAATAAAGGTGATGCATCGTGTTATGAGCACCACATCGTCTCTTGTAATAAAAGTTGTGCAGGGTGAAAATTGTGTATCAGTATTTTATTGTGCAAATCTGTGCGCCTATCAAATCAAAATAAAATTGGCGTTTACAACCCTTTTGTCAATACACTGATGATCAGGGGCTTCACACTATGTAGATAATGGTGTTAATGCCTCACCACGACCCTCGTCTGCGTGTTGAAGGTGGGGAAAGATGCAGGGGCATAGAGGTACAATGCATATTTTTCTCTGCAGTCATTCCTCGATCTGAGTATAATACACTAGAGGTTTGCACAAAATATTCCATATCACACTTGAGCATGATGCACAGACCTTGCACCGAAGTATAGGATGCAAACTGGGATATGCCTGCTAATGACCGATACAGCAGTTTAATATTTTTGTTCCAAGTGGACGTTCTTGTCCGGCACGAGAAGCGCTTTGGGAAGTCCGTGCGAAGCAATACCCGACATTGGATGTGGACAATCGAACACGAGATTTAATTGCAAATTGGCATTGCAAGTTATCACGATTTAACAATTCCATTTAAGAACCCTCTGACGACTGAGATCCGACCATGTCCGTCCAGTGCTCGCTGAACTGCATTGATTTCTGGTTTTTGAACGAATATAGAAGGTCGCACTCAATACACACAGTGCTTGCCACAAATGAACCAAAGTACATTGCTGGTCTCGTCAAGGACCGGTCATCCTCGCAGCGGCCTTTAGCTCTTCATCGAACAAACACGGTCACTGCATCACGTGCTTTCAGATGCGCTTCTGCGGCCGTCTGGAACGCTCTTCCGACAGGAAGTCACTGGAGTTATGCACTTTTAAATCCTCTAGACTGAAAACTACGTTCTTCAGCACTGCTTGTTGCGTTTTGTTTAGTTATCCTTCCCCCGCACCCCCGATCAGCACGGTTGGCGACGGAGAGCCCGTAAGAAGTTCAATACAGAGTACATGGAGAAAGAAACGACAGCCCATAGGTGAACATGGGGGTACCTGTAGGCTCCAATGGGGAAAATGGAATGCCCACAGACTAACCAGGGAATACGGCATTCTGCAAATGTATGGACTATAAGTGTTTCATTACTTTTAGTCTGACCCCGTGAAAAAAATCAACCCTAAGGTTGAAAAATTAAGAATAGGTTTTACCGTGTGTCAATAAAACTCGCGTTAAGATGTTCAAACACCAAATAGATACATGTTTGCAAGGCATCTGGGACGCTCTTCTTTCCGATATTAGGAAGCCACTGAAGATGCGCACTTAAATCCACTCATATCACCGCCCCCCCCCCATCATTTTTGATACCGTCCTGGCAAAAAGGTCCCATAGATATCACCCCAAAGGGTAATGAATCGAATCGCTAATTCGACCACGCACGACATCGATTCCGGAATTGATGACCCCGGAAGTACGCCAAGCACGTGCGCGTGTTGTGTTCGCGCGCGTCTCGCCATCACCACCATCATCATCATCGCCATCACCACCACCACATCGCCACCACCACATCGCCATCACCACATCGCCATGGTTTACGCCGTCCTCATTCACACCGTGAGCTCCGCGGGCCCCTGCCGCGTCCTCTACTCGCAGGTGTTCGCCGCTGAGAAGCTCCAGGACGACGGCTGCGAGGGCGAGCGGCTGCGTCTTCTCCGCAAGGAACGGATGGCGGCGGTGGCGAGGTATAAAGAAGGCCTTTCTCTCTCCCTTTCTCATTATTATCGGGAAGTTACCTCGGCCACTCCGGGCTAGGCGGGAGATTCGCTGCTGTCGTGGTGTGAGATGGTGGTGGGCGGTGGGGGGGGGGAGCGCACTGGACTTCCTGAGAGGGTGGCCCTCTGGTTAACACGGAGGAGGCTTTCGCGAACATTATCATCCATAATACAGGGATTGTTTTGGGTTAGATCGCGTAAATATAAATGTGTCGTTAAACCCGCCACCAGCCGATGCAGCCAATTGGTAAGGTTTGTCACGTAAACGGAACGTGGCCAATTCGTTACTCGTACAGCGCACCGCTTGTGTGTTGGAGAGCAAATCCACATTTACAATCCTGAGTACGACGTTTCGCCAGCAATCACAACTAGCTTCATCAGGCGGACCCCGCCCGCCGCCTCCACGCCTCTGCCTCTGTTAACCCATCGGCATAAATTGGTGCTCCGTCGGTAGTCAGTCGACGGTGGCTGGCGTGGAAGAGGAGGCCAAATATCCTAGTGGAATTCTAGATTTGAAGCTTTCGTGACTGCAAGGATTCATATTCTTAGGTTTTTTCGGTAAAGTCACGTAGCGGTACCTACGTGACTTTACCGAAAAAACCTAAGAATATGAATCCTAGTGGAAGCCGTTCGGCCAACAGTGAGCAATTACTTGTCAGAGTTCGATGTATAGGGTTTATGGGTGGGAGTTATGGATAGGAGAAAAGGGTTTCGTGGATGGGGTTAGAAACGAAAGTTCCCGATATTTGTCTTTTCGCGCATCTGTGGGGCCCGTGATCGTGACCTCCACGCTGTCCGTGCTGCGTTGTGCTGTTGGTCATCGCAGCCGTCTCGGCCTGGCCACATTGTCACACCGATGCACAGGCCCTTTGTGTTCATCCACACGCTGCACGAAGGCCTTCCCACGCCGTGTCGGTCATCGGGGTTGTTTGACCATACTTCACCACGCCGGTCAATGCGAGACCGTGCGGTGGGCCGATGGTCTTGGCAAGGACTTCATCACGCAGCAGTGGATGGCGACAAATGACATCTATTTCGATTTAAAGCTTTCGTGACTGCAGTGATTCATCTTCTTGGTTCTTTCGGTAAAGTCACGTAGAAGGGAAATAATAAAATAATAAAAATAAAACATAATAAAATACAATTCTCACGACGTTTCGGCCACAACGCAAGCAGCCGTCCTCAGGTGAAGAACAGGTCTGTCGAGAAGACGGACGCTGTCTTCCCGACAGACCAGACGCTGTCTTCCCGACAGACCTGTTCTTCACCTGAGGACGGCTGCTTGCGTTGTGGCCGAAACGTCGTGAGAATAATTTTATTATGTTTTATTATTATTATTTTATTTCCATTCTACGTGACTTTTTACCGAAAGAACCAAGAAAATGACATCTAGCTCCGCGAAGTACACCGAGTGTAAACGCTCACTCAAGCTGTTCGAGATGGCATCTTGACTCGAGCACCGGCCGGGGCAGTTTGTCACGCCGGTGACGGTGCCACGACCAAGGATGAATGAACGAACCGTGAACCGTACACACACACACAGATACACACGACGCGGATAACAAAGTTTTCGCTCTCCTGCCCCCTTCCTTTTCGTTATCACTGGAGTGGCGGTGCAGCGGTGTGAACCCCACTTGCCCGAGGTTGATTCCCAACAATGGCTAACATCATTGGCGAGCGATAGATAACTCACCACTTTTATGTATTATGTATGTTTTATTTATTGTGGTAAGCCCTCGAGCCCCGTACAAGGTGCCGATGGTTTCTGGGGGGGGCGTGGGGGGGCTGTTGGCGCTTCGGAACCATACTTAGGCAGGGAGTGGAAGGCTCCATGCCCCAACCGGTGGTGATTCTCCGTCGGGGGGGGGGGTGGGTGGGCAGTGAGGGCTTTTATAAATATGGGGAGGGAAGAGGAGGTGGTGAAGAGGTAACCAGCGTTCTAAGGGGAGGCCCGGTGTGGTGCCGCGAGGGGGGGGGAACACTCCATAAATCATAAAACATCCACGCAGCATGATGGTTGGGGGTGACAACCTCTCCTCGATTCTGGGTCCATCTCACCTGAGCTGCCCGCTCCCGTCTCCCGCTCCCTGACTTGTCCACCTTTCCTCTCGTTTTAAACTTCGAAGGTAAGTGGACAACCTGGCCTCGAAATCCCATTGGATATCGCAACTGCTAACATGTAAATATGCCTAGTCAAAACTTGACTTAGGCACCTGTGGGATTTTGTTTTTACGGTGCATTGTAAATACCCGAGGCTCAGTCAGAGAGTAGGGAAACTTTAGGATTGTGATGGTTCAGTGGTTATTGCCTGAATATAATAGAGCACTTGTGAGATTCGTGAGGTGCATTGTTTATGCCCGGGGCTAAATGAGCCGGTCTATGGCCCCATCTCCAACTACAAACGTTGATCTCAGTGGTTGATATTTGAAGCGAGTCCGTGTTGTGCTCTGTGGCAACAGGGGATAGATTTACAAGTTGAATTGCGTTGTCATATTTTATTAACAAAGGATTGAGCTACTGTTTGTGATTGCTGACATTACCTATAAATTATTCTACTTGGTACACGGATGAGGCTGCTAAAAAAAACGAGACAAATCGCCTGATGAATTATTAAATTGCAAAGCACTGGTAATTCTAGCCTGATCTGTTTGGCAGCCACAAACGTTGAATCTGAAAACTATAGCAGTATCGGTACCGCGCTTTTGTGCGACGGCGTTGTGTTTAAGAGGGTGTGGAAACGTAACCGATGCCAGCGATTGCGATGACATCTTTTGCTTCTCACTCGCTCCCTTGGAAATAGGCGGCGGGGGGGGGGGAAATATTTTTTGGGAGGCAGAAATAAAAATAAATTTTTCTAAGAAAATTTTACTTATTGTGCAATTAATGAAATGTATAAAAACAACGATTGAAAATGTATGTCCAAAAACGAGACGACACAATCACGCCACTAGCATAGCACATGGTAGACGGGCACAATCAAGTCCACCACTAGCAAGAGCACGTGGCAGACTGGCACACTCAAGTCCACAGGTTCACATCCTCTACTCGTGGTGACCTTGCGCTCTCTCGCCAAGTCCGGCTTTGAGAGGTTTTACCGTACCGGTGAATACTAACACTGGTGAATAGGTTTCAGAGGCAGGGGTCTGAGCCCTGTTAGCCCTTACCACTCATCGCATAAATCAAAATGAAGTTTGCGTGTCACCATAAGACATCAGTCCACTGCTGAATGAAGGCATTCCCATATCACCATCCATGGTTTCGAGATACCACAATCCCTCCTCCTGCACATGAGCTGATCTCATTGCTGTCTTCATACCAGTCATCTTCTCCAATGTGTGTTCTCTCCTTCGGCTGCCAATCGATCTCATAACCTCCACAAGATGTGTAATACGCCGTATTTATGAATACGTATTTCTAAATACGGCGTACTGCAAATTTCGATTGAGCGAGAGGTGAGACAAAATATGCTGCAGTCACCGACCCGCACTCACCAGCACGGTGAAGTGTGGTGTAAAAAAAACCTGAAAATAGCGCGGCACACCCCCTCCCGGTCGTCACAACCCACGTAATCCATGGCTGCCCCCCGTTCCGCGTTTCCTTCATCGCCAGGCAGGTGCAGGCGGCGTTCCAGCCCTGCAGCGCCAGCGCCTCGGCACAGTCGACGGCGGCGGCGGCGTTCCCGGGCGTCGAGCCAACCGCCGCGCAGGAGGCGGCGTTGTCGGCGTCGCTCGAAGTCGGCGCCCTGCGCTTGCCGGCGGGCGACCCCTGCGACTCGGAGCTCACGGCGCTGTGGCTGCCGTTGCCCGGCGACGGCGGCGGTGGCGGCGCCGGCCCCGCGGCGGCGCCGCCAGCGGCGGGCCGCGTCGGCGCTCGCCCTGACGCTGCTGTGCGAGGAGCACGACAACATGACGCTGGCCGAGTCGACGCTGCGCCACGTGCGCCGCGCCCTGCTTGAGCGCCTGCTGCCCCCCGTGGCGCCGGCGGCGGCGCTGGGCTGCGAGGCGCTGCTGCAGGCGGACCGCGTGGACGCGGTGCTGGCCGCGCTGCTGCCCTTCGGACAGCTGCTCTTCCTCAATCACCAGTTTGTGCAGAGCGTCGAGAGGGAGCTGAGCGCCTACGTGAACGTCAAGTGACGCGGGCGGTGGTGGCCCTGACACTGATGTCTTATCGGCGAAAGCGCCCCCCCCCCCCCCCCTTTAAAAATGAGTGAAGGACACTGAGTTTCGTCGCTTGTTCACCCGCCCGTTTGGCGATTTGGCGAATCGCGACGATGCATTTTGCCCGCTGACCGTTTTGCCGGATTGAGCGCTGCGTTGTTCACTTTTAGGGCGCAGGTTTTCGCGGTCATGCTGTCCAGACCCCACCGTCCGGCGCGCGTCCGGGTTGTTGCCGCTTGTTGTCGGGACCGTAGCACCGACCGAGTGAGAACGTGAGCGTGCGATTCCAGTTCCTGAAGAAGTTGCCGGAACGATTTATCGTTGCCTGTCTTACTCGGGAGTGTCGGAGCCATGTCGCGTCGAAAGGTTGTCGGGTCGCTCTATCAGTGAAGCTGTTGACGCATTGTTTCCCCCCACCCCCCGTGATTGAGTGTGACAACGAAAAGACATTTTTTCCGTAATTGCCGTGAAAATTAAATGTTTACTTTTTTTTTTGTTGCTGAGCGATCCGTATGTATGATATTTCTCGTGGATTTGCGTTGATTGCAGGGTGTGCGTTTGCGGTGGATATTTGCCCCATTAATCACTTACGGCGCCCTCAGTGTTGGCACGGCTGGCGGCTTCGCTAATGTCAGGGTTGTTTTATTCCGAAATGGGAAGGGTTGCACACCCTCATTAATTGTGACCACTTGTGAAAAATACCTTTTGATTGAAGTATCATCGACTGGTAACTGTTGAGTAACGAGCTGAAGAAGATCCCATTTGTAGCTCTGCTGCTAGAAGTGCATCGCTCCGTGTCAGTGGATGACCGTGGAAGGTGACGTCACAGACTTTACTTTTGCAGTCACTTCAGAAAGGTCTCCATATATCTCTGAATTTACACATATACGCCAGGGGCACACATTTTTATATAACCTGAAAAAAGTGTTTCTCCCATGTCAATCAAGTCAATGCAATGCCCAATAGCTGGATTTTTTCCAAAATAAGTAACAAATCAAATTTAATAACGATGGGTTGTTTGTGTCAAGCCGTTGGTACCAGGGGCTGAGAAGCATCAACTCGCTACACTTGAGGAGGGGACCCGGTTTAATCACAAGGCAGCGGCCGACTCCTAGAGACGAATCCGGGTTCTCGGCAATACCGGCTCAAGTGCCCTGACCCCTGAGTCACCCGGCCACTTCAATTTGAGCTCCGTTCAACACAGTCTGCAGTTCGTAAGTAAACCTGCGAAGGATGCACACGCGATAATGTGTTCGTATTTACATGTGCGAATAAGGGGGGGGGGGGGGGGCGTGTCGTGTTCGCATGAATTGCACGGGTAACTCGTTATCCAAGGTTCTAAAAAAATATATATTTTTTTACACTCGAGACACATGTACGTATGTTGAACCTATTCCGCACCGTACGTAGCCATCCATGCAATCGAGAGGTGCGGCGGGCGGGCGGGCTGGGGGACAAGATGACGAAACGCGATATGCCGAGCCGATCATTGGGTGACGGCAACGCAAACATTGAAAACTAATCCCGCCGCTGACATTTTAGTGGTGGTGGTGGGGGGGGGGCGGCGTTTTACAGTCGGCCGCGGTTCACGAGCGTTCCGACGGCACATCACAGGCGACGGCCGCTGCCGCCGATGGTTCCTCTGCTCCCTCCGCGTAATATATATTTTTTATGGCCGAGGTGGAACGATTGGAGCGATGAAACTCGGCGTGGGTGGGGGAGCGGGGGAGTTGGTGTCGCGCGACGTGGTGGCTCTCGCTCGTGCGGCCCCCCAGGCCGACAGAGGAGCCGAAGTGGTCCATCGGTTCGGGGAGGTTCATGATGGGCGTATTGGAGCATTGATCCAGCCCCCTACTGGGTTGGGTTGGAGTCCGGGTATCGAACACACGTGGTCAAACCGGGTTCTCGGGTACAGCGAGTTGATGCTAACAGCCCAGGTCACCAATGACTGCACCCAATAAACACCCTATTAAATATTCTTAGTCACTTAATGCGGCATGTTCCAGCTACGAGAATGAAGCAATCGCAAGTTGGAATGTCACGCGACAAACACACAGTGCTGCAGGGTATGCTAAATGTGTGAGCTTATTGTGGCAAGCGAGGAATTCACTCGAGGTGTTGTTCTTTGATATCTCCGGAGGCAATTCTCCAACACAAGGCGATGATTGCACTGCTAGCTGCGAAGAGTCTCTTGAGCGTAATGCCGAGAGCACCGCTGGGAGCCCTGTTCACTCCCGAGTCGGCCGTAACCTTCCTTTAGAATCACTGTGCCGCACTTGGGACAAATGTCAGGTGCAGTTCAATAGCTGCCCCTCGTCACCCTGTGTGTTTGTGGTTACGCTATTGCAGTGCACAATTGAGCGGGCGGAAATGTGGTTGAAAAGCTGTGCGCGGATGAGTGCGATGTCAGTGACTCATGGCCATCCGATCATTAGATTGCGTTTCGGTTCGCTGCTCAGAATGGACAAGTGTAGGCAATGAGGTCATCACGGCCAGTGCCGGTTGCTATCGCAGCTCGCCATCGCTTCCTTCTGCGAGATTCCCTTTGCCGTTGCAAAGTTTGACACCTTGACCTTCTGGGTCTGATAATTGTTTTTTTTACCCTTCTTTCTGGCAACAAAACTGACACCTTTTTTTACATGGAGTCATGTTTGCATAGACCACAATACCTGCAGCCATAATGCAAACAAAAAACATAACTCTGATAATATATGCACTGTCCTTGCAGTTGATTGGTCCACACCCGTGACAGCTTTCCTTAGAGCCGAGTCTTCTGTGTCTGCTCTTCCGGTCTCATCGTCTTCCCCTTGTTCACCGACCGCTGGGTGCCACTCTCAACTGCTCCCTCTATCCTACACACGCGTCCCAGCAATCGCAACCTCCTAATTTATTGTGCCGAACAATGTTTTCTCACCCGTGCCCTATTCCCATTGGCCTTGTTGCGTACACTATTCTCTTGCTACGCACGTGCCTTGTCCATCACAAACTCCTCTTCCTCATTACATCGACATAGCTTGCTTGCCACGTTCTATTGCTTGTCACATTGCGTGCCACCTATTGTATGCCAACTTCTGTTGCTTGCCACGTTCTACCACGAGCCTCTCGAGTGGCTCTTCTCCACCCTGTCCTTGGTGGCTGTTTCATTTCGCTGCCGTGTGAAGAAGGAAGCTGTATGGAATAAAAACAAACAAACGAGGTTTGTGACGTATGCGAATCTTCAATCCTGCATTGCTCGGGAGTTTCACAGCGTTGAATACGCGGGTGTCGTGTGGATGCCTGTTGTCAGCGGCGCTTTTTCCCCGTTCAAGGGAGGACCTGCCCACGTGATGACTCGAGTAACTTGGGAATAATCTACGGAATGCCGCGATGTTTTAGACAACTCCGGTTGTAAATCAACTCGAGTTCACTCCCGTCGGCTGCAGCTGGCTGTCCACGGGCTTTCTTGACCTGTACACGTGCACAGCGCCTCTTGTTAATCCACTGCTGGATGAAAGCCAACCCCACGCCGTGCGGGTCGTGGCGATTACGTTTACCGCGGTTCACCACACTGGCCGGTGCAGATTGGTGAAGGCGAGGAGTATAAATGTGGGAGCGTAGAAGGTGCTGCACAACTTTGGTGGATTTTTTTTGACTTCCTCTCAACTCCACTCGGCTGCCCGCCAAGGTTGCTCCACAAAGCGGCTCACGTGACGTGCACAGCGGTCACACATCCAAGCACGATCCAGGCTCGTGACGGCTTGGCTTCCCAGATGTGACGAGGCCGGGCACATTCCGAGTGATTTGCTCACTTTGGCTTCAAGGGGACTCGCAAAGCCAGAATCTGTCACAAGCCCAGACTGACTGCCCGTGAACCACACCGTGGGCGCGTCTGTAGTTACCGATCATTCTGATGGGCTGTCCGCTGGCATTTTTGTTGTTGTAATGCCATTAGCGAGGATGTGGGAGACGTGTGTGTGTGTGTGTGGTCGATGATTGCCGAAGGTTTCTATGATTGTGTTTTTTTTTCCCCTGCAGGCAATTGGCCTTGGTTACGGAGTAGATTGTGTCTGTGAGTGTGTGTGCGCGTGACTTCAAAGACAAAGTGGGGAGCGGTAGTGTAGCGGCTAGCGCGCTGCGCTACGAAGCCGGCCACCCGAATTCGCTTCTTGGCCAACACCTGGGACAGTCCTGGGCCTCCCCTAGATCGACTCGGCCTCATATGAGTACCTGGTGCGATGTGTTAACATCGCCACTTGGGAAACAACGGGGTGGCCGGGCGTGGTGCTGGCCACCCACCCCCTCGTGTGCCGTGACGGCCTTCATAGGTGCTGCTCGCTCACAGCACTTGCCCCAACAGTCTGTTAAGGCTTTACGGGGGATCTTTGTCTCTTGCGTGACTTCACCGTTTTGCCCCAAGGGACCTAAAATAATTACTTTGGAACCGCTTGGAAAGTTTAAGTTCAGCTGCCAGTTAAGTTCACTCGAAAACAAAGGTGATCATTCTTCTCGTGATCCAAGTACCTCGACTCGGAAGGCTTCTCTTTACGGGTGGAGAGGTGGCGCGGTGGTTAGCCCACGAAACTACGAATCTCGCAAAACCCGAGGACGATTTCCCCGGCCATGGATAGCATCGGTGGCGAGTGATGTCTGAACCGGTCCTAGGATTTCAGCAACCCGCAGTAACCAGCGCGGTAAAGCATGAACCAGTCCCGTGATTGACGTGTCATGGGAGGCCTTCATCCAGCAGTGGATTGGCAAAGGCCCGTGTATGTGTGTATATATATATCTGATGATGTGAGTGGGTGTATGGATGATGCGTGTGTGGGTTTCGTTGATGTATGCGTGTTTGGATGATGTGCGTGGGTGTTTGCTGTACCGTGGGTGTTTGGATGTGTGTTGGATAATGTACGTGGGCGTGGGTGTGCGAATGATGTGCGTGTGTGTGTGGATGATGTGCCTGGGTGTGTGCATGATGTGCGTGGGTGTGTGGATGATGTGTGAGAGCGCACCTGGCTGCGTTGCTTTTCTTCGGTGCAGCGACGCAAAGCGACGGTGATATTTGACCACACCTAATGAGAAAACTTCCAAAATGAATGATCGCTAAAACGGTACAGCGTACGCAGCACAAAGTCGGTCGAGGTAATATCGCTGTCAGAGCTTGGTCAGAGCACCCAATTCCTACCTCACTGCACCGCGTATATAATTCAGAGTGATCCAGGGTGATCCAGCACTCGCCGATTCAGTCCTGTCATTCAAACGCCGGTGGTCGGTCGCCTCCTCGTCACTCCTATCGCTACTACAAACAGCCATCATGGTTACTCTTTCCACTCGTGAATTCATCCTTCCATGCTGCGGACTCGATCTGTCAGACTCACCGTTTCGTCTCATCCACACTGTCCAACTACCACAGCCGGTCACAACGTTTATCTATAGTATATGTATGTATGTTGAATTTCTTTCGCACCGTACGTAGCCAATCGTGCTCATCGGATGTGCGGGAAATGTCTTCTTCCTTTGCACTGCTGGAATTTTTTCCCACGTCGTCTTTTCCCGAAAGTTCCTGTAATCACCTTACTGAATTCAAGAGATGTATTAACAATTATCTACCTACATCTTTATCCGGGAACACGTGGTCCAGCAGTAAACATGCGTGAGTACCGCTGTTATAGGGAAATCAACAATTGATTATCCTATAGGGAGCCTCGCCCCTGTCATAGGAATGTATAATTTCCAAGAACTGACTTGGATCTGTAAAATAGCGGGCGAGTATAACCTCAATGCTCACTCGAGAGCTAGACGTCACTTTGACGATCACAACTTTTAAGAGTGCTGTTTGTTGCTGGCGTGTTGGAGCCCTGTGCTCGGCAACCGTGAAAATAAAAAAAATTAAGCAAAAGCGCGAGCCCGGCGCGGCTGACCGCAGTCGAGACAAATGTGGCCGATCGCCCATCGCATTCTCAGATGTGCCTGTAACTCATTAGCCAGGCAATCAGTGATACTTTGTGAGCCATTACATAATTGGCCATCCCTGTTAATGAGTGGTAAGTTTAGTTGCCGCTTCACTAATCACACTCTGGCCTGATTACTCGCAATTATTAAAAGTTAACGGGGTTTTTTTTTGTTCCCCTTGTTGCTTCGGGGGCAATGGCACGGTTGGCTACGTACGGTGCGAAAGAAGTTCAACATACATACGATTTAAATGGCTGGCTGGAGGAGGAGGGGGGGGGGGGGACTCAGCCCCCTTCCCAGCCGAAGTGTTTCATGATTATTATATTGGACATACAAATAATTTGGACAAGATGCACACGCAATCTTTTATTTTTGCAATTCACCGTTGCGCGTCACAGCTTTGGCGCACAAGCATGAGGTGGGGGGGGGCGAGAGCCAGATGCGTAAACGACAAACGCAGGCGGCATCGTTGCGTTGAGCGTTTAACGTTGACATCAAAAGTTTGTTTAACATTGACCGTGTTGTACCCCCCATCCACCACCACTACCCTCTGGGTTGTCTTAACCCTCATCCCCCGCATCCAGCGTGTGCCTCCCCCCCCCCCGTTTAA
The DNA here is from genome assembly GCF_015708825.2 of Lethenteron reissneri. Classification (NCBI taxonomy): domain Eukaryota; kingdom Metazoa; phylum Chordata; class Hyperoartia; order Petromyzontiformes; family Petromyzontidae; genus Lethenteron; species Lethenteron reissneri. The sequence continues at coordinate 6,969,753 of NC_083795.1, forward strand.
ACAAGGTCACAAATACGGGACTGTTATGGTCATCCGCAGCGCAAATTAACGAAGAATGATACATTGATTTATGAGTCTCGATGACGCCAATGAGTACAGATTCCCGACCGCAGCCAACGTCCGTTTGTGAGCGGTATCCGAACCGGTCCTGGGACCCCCCCCCCCCCCGTTCGCCAGCCTCCAACCAACCTGCTCCAAAACATCACGTTGGAGTGTGGTCAAGCAACTGGCACGAGGCCGACACGGCGTGGGAGAGGGAGGCCTTCGTCTAGCAGTAGGTTGACGAAGGGGTCGTACATTAGCGTAGCGACTGCTGGTGTCAGGTGTTGGCTTACGCTCAAGAGGGAAATGATCTAGAAGCGTGCAGCTAATGTAAGAAGTTCGACTTTGGAAGCAACCGCTTCGCTAGAACAGTCACAGAGATCACTGAGAAGGTCAACGGATGTCGAATGGTCATCGGAGCCGCATTTGTTTAGCAGGCCGCACTCCGCTGATGAGACTCAGCAAGTTGGAACCGACCCAAAGATTGCTGCTTACGCAAACGCCACCGTCACGTACACTGGGTCCGGGTACTGTTTGTTAGGGGTTTGTTTGTCCATCCTTCACGCTGGTCAGCGCGGCCTCTGCAAAGCACACAATTGGTGGTGTGGTGAGCAACACGCCCGGCCGCCTTTATCTCTCCAGCGAACCTGTCCCGGCGAGGTCTAGAACCGGATGATATATTCGCCCACTGACGTTGGCCGTGGCCGGGAATCGAACTCATGTCGGTAGCCGAGTTCGAACCACTGCGCGCCACCGCCTCTATACATCCTGGCGTATTGGGGGGTGGGGGGGGGGTGCGCTAACCACTGCGCCACCGCTCCTCAGCGAACCGAGGTTGCGGGGGGTTCGTCTCGCCTGGCGCACTGCCAGACAGAGACGATTCACTCGCTCGCACTCGCTCGCTCGCCAGCCAGCAGGTGTCGCCAAGGTGCCTCTGCCAAGACGCAACTTTTATTCTGCAACGAAAACACGAGGCCCACACAGAGAAAGCGATTCGCGAGCAGGTGAAGGGGGTTTCGTTGAGACCTCGGGTCTCCATTTCAAGGAAGAGTTACAAGGCAAATACAAAACGCAACACAGCAAATAGAAATACTGCAGGACAAATATTGTAGAATGGAGATATTTTTCATCTTCGTTTGACTTAAAAAAAATAAACTCGTAAATGTGATTGATATAACCGTGTCAAATATTACCGCAAATCTCAGAAACATAGCCATTGGTACATAACACGTGCACAGACTATCACGACGCACATCTGACGGCCGCGGTGGAGGAATTACATTCGCACCTTGATGAACCGCCCTTCATGCTTTTTCATTCATGATCCGCGTTCAACAGCTGCCCGAGATCCAGTTCACGAGACATCATCCGAACTGTCACGGCGGTCGAGACGAACTAAAGAGAGAACGACAACCCCACCCAGGAGGGCACGTCCACCGTGGAGAGACGAAGCGATGCGATTCGGCTCCTGTGCACGTGCGTGATGGATTGTAGCATCGCAAGAGGGCGGCTTGGGCAGGGGCGGGGGGACTTCTTCCAGCAGTGATTGGTCAAAGCTGATAAAGATGATGAATATATCACGTATGTATGTATACAAACAAGTGAGCGCTGAGGTTTGTTAAACTGATGCATTTGTCTAAACTATAAATTAAACTTTTTTTTATGTCACGCGGTAAGGCCCACTGAGCTATTTAGATGGTTTTCAGAAGCGACCTGGCCACGAATGATAGCTCAACGAAGTGGCTCATCACGTGGAAATGTACAGCGGCCAAATACTCTAAACGCGTGTTTATAAACGCGGAGGGAAAACCCGGAGGACCCGGGATAACAATCCACGCGACCACGGGGAGATATAGAGAACATGCAAACTCCAAATATACAGCAGGCGTCAGGGTCTGGATCGAACCCACGATCTCCTGTAGACCAGGCGAGGTAGTTAACATCTTGTCACCGTGGCGCCACGATGGGCAGGGTTTTGCCTTCGAGTCTCATCAGCGAGGCGTGGTCTCGTAAACAAATGGCACTGCGTGTCTTGACAATGTGGGCTCCGAAAATGAAGATGCGGTGGAGCGTGACAAAGGTGAAAATTAAGTGCGTGGTGTGTGTGTTTGCTTTTTGTTTCGCTTCAGCAAATTGTGTAATTACTCCACAAAGTCTTTATCAGATAATGTCTCGTACTGGATAAAATATGGGTTCCAGAGTGAGTGATTGATACATTTACGCACGAGAAAATGACATTTGACACCTCGGAGTGAGTCGTAGCCAAAGAGAATCGCACGTAAAGCCGCAGGCTTATGCGACAATGTGTGTTTGTGTGTGTGTGTTGATTGAGTGTGTGTGTTGTATGAGAGTGTGTGTTGTATGAGAGTGTGTGTTGTATGTGTGTGTGTTGTATGAGAGTGTGTGTTGTTTGTGTGTGTGTGTTGTTTGTGTGTGTGTGTTGTATGAGTGTGGTTTGTGTGTTGTATGAATGTGTGTGTGTATTAGTGTGTGTGTTGTTTGTGTGTGTGTTGTTTGAGAGTGTGTTGTTTGTTAGTGTGTTGTATGAGTGGGTGTGTTGTATGAGTGGGTGTGTTGTTTGTGTGTTGTATGAGTGTGTTGTTTGTGTGTGTGTGTGTGTTGTTTGTGTGTGTGTGTTGTATGTGTGTGTGTAAACATCAACACTGGGGAGACATGTTGACCGGCGGGGATCTGGCCACCCAACCCCCTCGTGTACCGTCCCGGCCATTATAGGTGCTCGCTAACAGCACTTGCCCCTACAGTCTGTTAAGGCTATACGGGGGATCTTTGTCTTGTGGGGAGCGGTAGTGTAGCGTTTAGCGCGCTGCGCTACGAACCCGACGACCCGAGTTCGATTCCCGCTCACGGCCAACATCTTTTACAACAAAACTAAACCGGTCTCGACGGGTCGAGGGTCGTCGCCTCTCCCCACCCCCCTCGACCCCCCCTCGGTCGACTAAAACACAAACATGAGTACTCTATCTGGGGAGATGAAGGCGGCCTTGTTGGTTCCTCGTGGAACAGCTGTTCGCTCATAGCGATTTACCCAATAGCCCGTTGAAGGCTAAAGAGCGGGTGGGGGGAGGGGGGTCTTTGTTGTGTGTTCGTCCGCCTCCCAGTGTTGTTGTGTGAACGCTTTAAGTTTGTGCCAGCACTGAAGTGAACACAATGTGCACGCGAGGCAACATTTGATACTGGAGCACCTTGAATGGCACTCGTACCGGGCCGCCTCACCCCGATTATCCCTTTCTTTGTATTCACGGTATAATTATGAAACGTGAATATACATTATGCTGCGTTTCAGGTGTGCGTGACGTGGGGTTCGGGCTACCCCCACCCCCTCGCTCTCAGCACTTGCCCCAATCGTCTGTTGTGGTTATACGGGGGAGCTGTGCCTTTTGTCTCGAGATGAAGTGGGGAACGACGGCGCAGTGGTTAGCGCGGCACTGTGCTTTATACGAATCACCGAGCGACCCAAGTTCGATTCCAACGTTAGTTACGATTATCTGCACCAGTCCTGGGCCTCCCCTTGGGCGATTCAGCCTTCAAATGTGCTCGCGAACAGTCCCAAAAGTCTGTTAAGGCTACACGAGGGATCTTTACCTTATATGTGTGTACGGGTGTGTTGTAGAATCCTTACAAAGCAGGCGTGTACATACACATTGCTGGTTTAATTGTGTAAGATGTAAACTAAATGTGCAATTATAATGAATTGATCATCACACACACACACACACAGCACGGAGTGTGTGGGTTTGTACGTGTGTTTGGTTCAGCGGAAAAGTAGTGGATCGTGCACTGCGCTGCAAATCCAGCGACGTTAATTCGATTCCCGATCACAGCCAACCTCAGTGGTGGGTTTTTTTAACTATTTCTGGGCCCCTCCCCTAGATAGACTGAGCCTTAAAGATGAGTACATGGTGCAGTTGTCCAACGTTTCGCTCCACGAAGATGCGAGTGTCTTCTGGAGCAACAAAACATTTAAGTTGGGTGGGCTTTGATACTGGCGATTCGTTATTTTGGCTCACCTGAATTGGGAGTGTATTTTATAATTGCTTTCCCACGAGCTTCTTCAGGACGTGGGGCGCAACGTCGGACATCATACCGAACAACACGCGGTGCAACCCGGCGTGGGGCGGTGCCCTTTGTTCACCAGCGGATTGGCCAAGGGCTCTGCATTTGCATTCTGCTGTACTTGAGTGTTAATGATGATGGGGCATGCACGTGCACTGCCAGTGTTTAATTTCAGCTGGAACAGTTCTGCACACTGTTACCGGATTTATTTTGACAACACCGGTGAGATATCATGCATCAATAAATGTGTCTTTTTATCAACACACCTTTTCTTAGGAGTTTATGAATAGTGTCCGTAACAGTGTCGGATTATTGTGGATATACGTGCCTTGTGGCTTCGTCGTAGTGCCTTACGGCAAAGGAAACCCCTCCCGTCCCACCCAGCCTAAGCCAGCGTTCCTGAAAAATTCGAGTCCAATTCACCGCTGGATGACGACCTCCCCACGCCGTGCGTGTGATTTGACCAAACTTCACCAGGGCCAGTTCCGATATAATTATCTGGGAATAGAGGTGATCTCATCCGTGCCATCCGCACAGCTAAAAAGTCAAAACAATGGACGGCCAGGGTTCAAATCTCAAAACCCACCCAAAGTGCGGGCAGAGAACGTTTCAAAGTGGCAAATTACCGGATAAAAGGGGCGAATTAATGTTTAAAAACCCTTTCCGAGCGCACTAAATACTGGGTAATCAAGTTAAGGTGGGGAGTAAATGTGAAAGTCAGCGGAGCGTCGGATATTACTTTTTAAAAAGGCACCGCTTGGCTCGGGTTGGGTGATCAATCTTGGGAGCCAAAGCGCAGGAATTTGTATTATACGGACCGCTGGGCTTTAACCCGGCCCCGTTAAATGCGTGCCCGGCGTGTCGCGGCATACATTACGCGCCGCGTCAACTCCAAACCGAGACGACGGTGGGAAACTTTCCCAAGAAGGGAAAGCGTTCTGGAACAAAACACACACTCACTCGCCGGGACTTCATCGTCGCGGGCCGGAGCGGTGGCGCACTCGTTACATCGCTGCGTTATTATTATTATTAACGAACCTCACCACACGAGTTCGATTCCCCGGCAAATTAAATGCGCACTGGTCCCTCCGTGGAAAACGGTGCATCGACCGTGCATCGGACAAAACAAAAAGGCAACGCGTTAAAGGCACAGCTCTGCAAGTGCTTTCTCACGCCGCTGCTGATGGAAGGGCGCCACGGTGGCGAGATGTTAACTACCTCGTATGGATTGCAGGAGTTCCTGGGTTCGATCCCGACACTGACGCCTGCTGTATATTTAGAGTGTGCATGTTCTCTTCGTGATGGCGTGGGTTTTTCTCCGGTTCCTCCGGTTTTTCCCTCCACTTTTAGAAACATTGCGTCCAGAGTATTTGGCTGCTATATATTTCCACGTGATAAGCCACTTCGTTGAGCTATTATCATGTGTGGCCAGGTCGCTTCTGAAAAAGAGCTACATAGCTCAGTGGGTCTTACCCGGTAAAATAAAAAGTTCAGTTGAGGAAGGACTTCCACTCGAGGGAGCTCTAGAGAGACCTCTCTCGAGTCTTAGAGGGAATGTTGACGCACACTTTACCCCACCACCACCGCACGCGACCTGCCCATCGATGAACCCATTTAAGACGACTGGGTGGACAGAGGCGCGATGGTGGGGAGGATTTAACAACTGCCGCACCGGGAGATAGACACGGCGACCTCTGTTTTCCAAGTGCAGCGTGCTGACCGTTCACAGCATCGAGCTATTCGCGGCTACGTTTGAATTTCCTTATTTTTAATGCCGCCCCGTGGATTTTCATTTCGCATTTGCAACATTCCCCTGCGGCTGGGAGGGATCCTGGCCATGGCGGGTAGAGGTCTTGTGTAAATATTAACTTATGTCAATATCCGAGCCGAGATATAATAACAATTCGCATTAAGCGGATTTACCGGTCCACTTAATGACTACTTTGCCGTTATGAAACTTAATTACGCCTTGACCATTCCCCGGGCAATTGTAAGTACGTGCAAAGTTTAGTCGGTTGTGTTATACGCAGTGAAAGTTTTTTTTAATTGTACACGTTTAAAAAAATATGAATAAATGTATAAACTCGAGATGTCGTGGGAGTTGTTTGACCATACTTCATCACACTGATCGTTTCGGTGAAGCCCAAGTACTGTAACCGGGTGTCGAACTCTGGGATGCCAGCTTCAAATGCAGCGCGCTCATCACTGGGCCACGTGCTCCTCTGTACGTAGACATCACACGTGGTCGTGCTTGTATATCGAAGTACTGTCCGCATGTGTACTTGCGCACTCTTTGTGTGTTTAGACAAAGACAAAGATCCCCCGTATAGCCTTAACAGACTGTTGGGGAAAATTATCCATTTCATCCGAGCGGGTGGGAGGGAGGTTTGGGGGGGGGGTGGGCGAGGCCGTCTTGGCAAATAAAAAAAAACTACAAAACTTATATCAATAATAAAAAAACACATTATCATTGCAAGCATTTCGTAATACTGCAGTTTGCTCAATTTAAAATGTATTTCACCCTACGACAACATGGAAGAAGTACCTTGTGATCAGGTTTTGGAGCTGTGACCTTATGCGCTTGGCGGCACGTGTTGTGCTCACGGTGCGATGGTGCAGTATACGAGATGCATTGGGCACGCGATAAAATACAAAATAATAATAACAACAACAGCAGCAGCAGCAGGGAGTCGTCATGGGCAAGCTGCTGCTAACAAATCCGCCCACTTAATGTCACCGATTATAAGCATCTCTCTTGCGCGCTAACAATAGAGCGAACACTTTGATGTGAGAGGTCAGTGTTTACGAGCTGATTCAAGTTATTTGTGCGTGGGTACTCAGAGCTCTTTTGATGTCCCGCTTTCGAATCGTCCTGAATCGTCCGGGGGGTAATGATGGCGTTGGCGGCCACGCGTGCTTCAGTAATCCAACACTTGTGTAGGCCGCCAGGGTTGATGGATCACCGCAAAGATCTTTCCGTGAGCATCGAAGAGGTGCGGTGTCCTGTTTTTTTTTTTCTTCAGGACAAGCCGGTACGTACCAAAGTTGCGGGCTAATATAATCTTCGGTATGGGATAGAGCGTTGCCCCGTCGCATGTGTGCTATTTTCTCCAGGTGTTCCGGTTTCCTCCAACATGTACAGACGTTAATCGATTGGCTGAAAACATCTTAATGAGTAGAGGACTGCAGAGCTTGGGAAATTGTTGACGCTGGCTCACCGCGCGGCTTCCGCCTCCCCGCGTGTACGCGGTTCCTCGGCGATTGCGAGACGCAATTTGCACGAAGTACGATGCTTTATATACAACTACACGTTATTAAACGAAAGCACGCACTTCTAATACTACTCATACACACATTACGATTAGCACGGTTGGCTATGTTGGCTATGTACGGTGCGAAAGAAGTTCAACACGCGTACATACGGCCACCTGAGTTCGATTCCTGACCACGACTAACATTGGTGGCGAGTGACATCTGAACCGGTTCCGCCCCCCCCCCCCCACCTTCACCAACCCGCATTGGCCCACGTGGTGAAGTATGGTCAAACAACTCACACGACGAGCACAGCGTGGGCGGGTCTTCATCAAGCAGAGGATTGATGCACTTGCTTTGAACGATCGCTTATTAATTAAGCGGACTTGCACACGATCACACGCGCATTCCTCGACTTTGGAATTCCCTCCCATCGTTCTACCCCCCCGCCCCCCCCCCGAAGTTGTTCTTGTAACCTCGCTCAATTCAAGAAACTGAACTCGCCCTTTGGCTGTTGCAACTTTAATCTTCCTATTTGTTGCTGGCCGATCTGGCGTGTTGGGCCTCTGCTCGACATCATTATCAAATCGTCGCCATGAGATGAACTCTATTTATAAATGAGCTACGGCGCTTGTCACGCAGGTAAGACACTCAATTTTTATAATTGCCCCGTGATGAAACACGTGTGCGGACGCATGATTCACGAGCTATATTAAACGTACACCGACGACCTACATGGGCCATCATTCCGGTCTTACCTTGAGTCATCGCAATGAGCGGTCGTAACGATGGAAATGATGCTCATCCTGTCAATTATCCTGAGCGTGAGCAATATTCGTCAGGCCCGGCAGGCTTCGTCTCCCCAGTGGAAATGTTTATACACCCCCACCGCCAGGTACTGATTTGAGGCTGAGTCGATCTCGGGGACCTTCCAGGACCGATCGAGATTCATTTCGTCGCTGATTATTGGTCGGAAGCGGCGACCAACACTCATCGGTGCCATCTCCTGGCCACTCCTTGCAGCCCCAGGCCCTAAACACACGGGCAGGTCCTGCACGCGGTGGTCATTCAAGCATGCGCGGACCAAGCACGCTCTACGATGCTTAGTTCTAGATGTGAAGCTTTCGTGACTGCAAGGATTCATACTCTTAGTTTTTTCGGTAAAGTCACGTAGGTAACAAATGAAATTAAAATTAATAAAAAATAAAATAATAATAAATCACGACGTTTCGGAGGCAACACAAGTCTCCGTCATCAGGTGGGACGGTCACAGCCAGATTTGCTTGATACAGCAAATGGTCACAGCCAGATTTGCTTGATACAGCAAATCTGGCTGTGGCGGTCCCACCTGATGACAGAGACTTGTGTTGCCTCCGAAACGTCGTGATTTATTATTATTTTATTTTTTATTATTTTTTATTTCATTTTTTACCTACGCGACTTTACCGAAAAAACTAAGAGTATGAACACTGCTTAGCTTCCGAGACCCAGTTTGAGGCGCGTGGCTTCTATCCGACTCGAGATGGGCTGCAAGGTGGCTCGAGTCGGCAGAGTGGACTCGAATTGTCAGTCGTCGTCATGTCGCTGGATCATCACCGTCGTCATCAGCATCGTCAACAATCAATCATAATCTCGAGGTCATCATCGTTTCAGGATCATCATGACCATGACGTCACAAGGTGGTCGTCATCATCATGTCTCCGAGCTCATCAAGCTCATCATCGTTTTGGGATCGTCATCATGACGATGCTCCCGGGGTGAGCATTGTCATAAAAATGACGATGACTGGTAATGACGAGAATTGTGATAATTGTGATGATGATGATCACCATCATGATGTCGCGGGATCACCATCAATACCCATCATCAACCCCGAACTCAGAAAGCCACGGGCCAGGTTAATAATCACACGGGGGACGGGAACACACGTCCTCGTACTGACTCGAGTTTAATAGCTCAACGAATCGCCGACGCAGCCTCATTTAACACCCCCACGCCATTCAGCCAACCCACCACCCCCCGCCACCCGCCACGATTAATGTTTGATCGCGACTGTTGTTTCACCTTCCAATCCCACCCCTCTCTTCCTCTGCTTCACCTGCAGGTTTCTTCTTCTACCCGAAGTGGGCCAACGACGAACACATCGCGTGAAACCCAAGACCGATGGAAAATGCGCGCGCGTACGTACACTCACACAAAAGACAAAGTGCCCGCCATGTAGCCCGTGCCAGCCTGCCGCGGCAAGTGCTGCTATCGAGCACGGGTTTGTGCTACGTACGGTGCGACAGGAGGTCAACAGACAAGGCCGCCGAGGTGGTTACGACGGGGCGGTGTGGGTAGAATCACGCACGGCCGTACCCCCTCTTTTGCTTCGTGCACGGCCACCAACAGGGCCACGAATTTTAAAGGCCGAGTCGACCTGGAGGAACGCTCCGAAACCGATGCAGATATCCGTCACTGTTGTTGGCCGTGGGCAGGGACCGAACTCGGCTCGGCGGGGTTCTTCGACGCGGCGCGGTGACCACCGCACCATCGCTTGCCCACGTGCGAGCAACCGGTCGCTCACACGCGCGCGCCGGCGATCACGACGACGACGAACACGTGTCGTGTGCGCGCCCGCTAAAGGGGGCTACCGACTTACGGCGCCGTTGAATTAAAAAACAATTTAATCGCCCAAAGCGGCCGTTCCCCCACGGGAGAGGTGACAGCGCAGCGGAAATGCTAGTCGCCGAGACATTTATTGGCGCTTACTCGTTCCCGCTCGTTGCCAATTCAGCCTCTCATATCTCTCATATTGACCGACTCTGGGTGCGCACGTGTTGCTTTGTGAGTGACTGTAAAGGGGGCTGCGGGGGGGGGGGCGTCCCTTTCGCTTTGTAGGGGGGGGGGTGAACGATGATTGTACCCCCCTCCACCCCGACACTCATCACAACCCCCTGGGCCAGATTAGGTCGGTGTGGGTGTTAATAAATAAAGACGAACACATTTTGTATATTTAGCAGTTTTATTTCATTTTGTGTTGTTTGTTTATCTCCCCAACATTCTGCTGGTGGATTGTGGTGTGTGTGGTGGCGTGTGTGTGTGTGGTGTGTGTATGTGTGGTGTGTGTGTGTGGTGTGTGTAGTGTGTGTGTGGTGTGGGTGGTGTGTGTGGTGTGTGTGTGTGGTGTGTGTATGTGGTGTGTGTGTGGTGTGTGTGGTGTGTGTGGTGTGTGTGTGGGGTGTTGTGTGTGTAGTGTGTGTGTTGCGTGTGTGGTGTGTGTATGTGGTGTGTGGTGTGTGTGGTGTGTGTGGTGTGTGTGTGTGTGGTGTGTGTGGTGTGTGTGTGTGTGGTGTGTGGTGTGTGTGGTGTGTGTGGTGTGTGTATGTGGTGTGTGGTGTGTGTGTGGTGTGTGTGTGTGTGGTGGGTGTGCCGTTGCATATTGTAGGGAGCGGAAATGCAGCGGTCAGTGTGCTGCGCTATGAACCCGGCGACCCGAGTTCGATTCCCGCTCACGGCCATCACCACCGGTGACGATTATCTGAACCGGTCCTGGGCCTCCCCTAGGTTGACTCAGCTTCAAATAAGTACCTGGTGCGATGTGTAAACATCGCCAATAGGGGAGAGAAAGGCGGCCGGGCGTGGTGCTGGCCACCCACCCCCTCGTGTACCGTTCCGGTCTTCATAGGTGCTCGCTAACAGCACTTTCCCCAACAGTCCGTTAAGGCTATACAGGGGACCTTTGTCTTTGTGTGGTTGCATACCGGCCGTCCCATCCCGCTTGCGTAACAAATCCATCACCCGCCTCCCAGGTCTCCGATTGATTTAACTCAGCGGTGGGGGGGGGGGCAATGGGGCTCTGAATTAAAACAACATCCGATCCCTTGCGATGTTGAAGCGCTATTTAAAACCACGAGTCACTGGTGGAAATTCCACGTTCCCGTGACGGGTCTAAGCTTTGGGACAGGGGTCGACAACCTGAGGCTCCGCAGCCGCATGCGGCTCTTCAAGGGACCGCTTCGTGAGAGTTTATTATTTAATTTTTAATTAAGGTCCCCAACGTCTCGTTATTCACCACAGGGCATTGCGACTCTTGTGAAATATTGAGTTTGTTTGACCGAATTCGAAAAAAGAAAGAAATGCCTCTTCTCGTTATGCTGCTTGCCGATCCCTTGCGTCAGGACAAGCGCTGGTGCCTTTCCCGCAACGCAGTTCTTATTTTATCCACCCCTGGGGGGATGATGAGCCAAAGTCAAGCCTCGAACCGGGAATTGAACTCGCAACGTTTTCATTGCGGTGCGCTCGCTCTCCAGTCGAGTCACCTGGTCGCTTAATGGGTTCCCTCTCTCTCTCTCTATCAGCTGTTTATAAGGAAAAAGGGCAACTCTCTTTATCTGCTGTTCCCTTATCACCCCATCACTCGGTCTCCCTTATCGCTCCATCACTCGGGCTCGGTGCAGTTAGCGGACAACTCGGATTGTCTAAACTGCTGCTTTGTTCTAAACGTATAAACACGACTTTATTACCGTTCAGACATTCCAGTATATTGGTTGCGCGCGTGTGTGTGTGGTGTGCATGTGTGTGTGCATGTGCGCTCTGTGTCTTGAATACGGTGTTTGTGTGTGTGCCTGTGTGTGTGTGCCTGTGTGTGTGTGCCTGTGTGTGTGTGTGGTGTGCATGTGCGCTCTGTGTCTTGAATACGGTGTTTGTGTGTGTGTGTGGTTGTGTGTGTGCCTGTGTGTGTGTGTGAGCCTGTGTGTGTGTGCCTGTGTGTGTGTGTGTGAGCGGTCGTGTAGCGGTTAGCGCGCTGCGCTACGAACCCGGCGACCCGTGGTGCGGTGTGTAAATATCGCCACTGGGGAGACAAAGACGGTCGGGCGTGGGGCGTGCCGGCCTTCAAAGGCCCTCGCAAACATCACTTGCCCCAACAGTCTGTTAAGGCTATACTGGGGGGGTCGTTGTGTAGGTTGTTTGGTGTGTATGGAGTTTGTGTATGTGTGTATGTATATGTATATGTGTGCATGTATGTATATGTGTGTATGTATATGTGTGTATGTATGTATATATGTGTATGCATATGTGTATATGTGCCTTCATAAAGTTCGCATGAGTGCACGTAGTGTATCATATCGACGTGCACATATATCCTCACACATATATACGCAGAAGAAAACACACAAAGATCCGCCGTATAGCCTTTCACAGACTGTTGGGGCAAGCGTTGCTAGCGGGCACCTATACATACGTACACACATATGTATGCGTACGAGAGTGAAGGACATGCGTGTATGGATGTATGTACGTGACGTGTGTGTATGTATATATTGTCTGTGCATATTGTTACAGTTGTCACAGCCGACTATCTGAACCGGACCTGAGTCTCGCCTCGATCGTTGATCTGAACTACAGTAACAAATAATACAAAACAACACGTGATTGTGTCACTCAATAGGTAGGCGCTTGCATGCCTCAGAGTCAGAATCGAAGGAGGAATCCGATGAGCTATGAAGCTCTTCTCTGAAGGTGCCCGGTATGGGCCGGATGAGCGAGTCACAACGACGAGTTGCCTCGCTCGCTGCGCCGCTAGCGGCATCGCTCATCCCACTCTCTCACCCTCTACAGCCCCGAATCTTGTTTGCTTTTCTTCTTCTCAATTCTCAGATATAGCAACAACAATAATACTACTGCTACAATGTGTGTGTGTGTGTTAGTTCTGTGGCGGAGGTGGTTATCGCACTTGCCAACTACGAGTTCCATTCCCGGTCACGGTCAACACGAGTGGCGAGTGAACCCCCCCCCCTCCCCGCCTTCACCAACCATCCATCCAGCAGTGGATCGAGGAAGGGCTCGCAAGTGCACGTGACTCGCCTGTAGTTCGCTGAGCGAGTGCGCAGCGCTGAGGTTGGGCGCGCTGCGAGCACGGCCACGCGGCTACAGCCCGAGCCGCACACACACGCGGCACGGCACACGGAACAGCACCCACCGAGACCAAGATCACCCTCGTAGGGTGGATAGACTGTAGGGTCAAGTTATGGATGGATGGTGGTGGTGGAAGGGGGGTGTAACCTGCAGCGCAATGCTCGGTCGCATTTTTTTGTCCTGTGTCCATTACGATCACCGTACCTGGTACGCGTGCGTTTGAGGCTGAGTCGACCTAGGTGACGCCCAGAGCACGTTCGAAGTGGTACCTGCCGGCCGAGATTAGCCGTGCGAGAGTGAAGGGAGACGCGTTGTTGGCGAGCTCCTGTTGGAGGTCGGAACTTCACGGCGAGCGGAGAGCGTCGCCTGGAACGCGTGTAGCCTCTTCCAGAATGTTCACACGACGCAGCCAGCGGCTTACGCGTTTGAGGCTGAGTCGACCGAGGCGAGGCTCAGAACCACCTCCAGGCATCACTCGACACGAGCGTGAGCCGTGGCCGAGAACTTATTTCGAGTTCGCCGGATTCGTAAGGCAATGCGCTAACCGCTGGGCCACCGCTCCCCACCCATACACAACACCGTTGGTTTCCAGGCAAGTTGCCCGAGCTTTAATGCTTTGTTGAGTACAAAACAAACTACATATTGCATAAGTATCTATTTAAAATATACAGTTAAATGCACCGTATACGTCGTTCAAAAGCAGGATAAATATTTATGCACCCTCCATTTTGTACAATAACCGCAAATGAGATAATGTTCATGTGACTTCTGAGATGTTTCCACATTCTCATTTGTGCCATCGCTTATCGCGTAATATAATGTGTCGTATTTCTAAAAACAAAAACGTCACACCGCATATACATACATGATACAACAAAGACAAATAACACCCGTATAGCCTTTAACAAACTGCAAGGGCAAGTGCTGTTAGCGAGCACCTATGAAGGCCGATATGGCAGATGAGTGGTGGATGGCCACCACCGCACCCGGCTGCCTTTGTCTCCCCAGTGCACCACACCAGGTACTCGTTTATAGCTGAGTCGACCTAGGAGAGGTCCAGGACCGGTTTAAATATTCATCATCTTTATTGATCGTGATCGGAAATCGAATTCGTAGCGCAGTCCACTAACCACCACACTACCGCTCCCCATATACATTACACACACACACAACACATATATACATTACACACACACAACACATATATACATTACACACACACACAACACATATATACATTACGCACACACACGACACACATACATTACACACACGACGCACATATATACATTACACACACACGACACACATACATTACACACACGACACACATACATACATTACGCACACACACGACACACATATATACATTACACACACACACGACACACATACATTACACACACGACACACATACATACATTACGCACACACACGACGCACATATATACATTACACACACACACGACACACATACATTACACACACGACACACATACATACATTACGCACACACACGACGCACATATATACATTACACACACACACGACACACATACATTACACACACGACACACATATATACATTACAAACATACATCGCGCATGCAATGAAGCAGTCACGTCGAAAAACAACAAGGGTACTGTATATGAAAATAATTTACACTTTGAAAAATATCCGACGACGAGCTTAATAACAGCGTGTTACATAGATGTGTAGACCTCCCATAAGCATCGTTGGCTACGTACGGTGCGAAAGAAGTTCGACACACGAACACACAAAATCACACAAACATACAAACAATTAGAGTCCATGTATGCAATGATGGGGGAACCTAAAACAATCTCCACATATTTTATTCGAACAGTTATACTCATCCGCTAGCGAGCTTAATTATATAACGTCACATCATGTGGCGTGGATTGAATTAAAACTAAAACCATCATGGGTGAGCGTTACCGTGATGGGTCGAACGAACTGATCCTCGTTGGCATTGCACGGCCACTCGCCAGCCCACCAACTGCTCATATCGAAACTCGCGTACACCACCACAATCATTATCATCATCATCATGGGACCTTTTTGGCAGTATCAAAGGATGAAAAATAAGAAGAGGTTTTTTACCCTTCCTGGCAATCAAACAGGAGGTGTTAAGATGTTCAAACGCCTTTCGAAGTCTGTCTCTGGTGGAGGCCAATCAGTCTTCACAGACACTGCAAATATAATTATCTGAGCGTGTTTTGTTTGCTTGTTCACCACAATCACGCGTGGTTAATGCGGACTTGATTTTTCGCAAAATAAATCTCTTTGCTGTTTGAACATCTTAACACCTGTGTTTTTTTTTCTTGCCCGAAAGAGTAAAAACCCCTTCTTATTTTTCATACCATCATCATTGAGCTGACGATAATAATAATAATAATGATATTTAATAATCCTCTACTCATGCAGTGACACATGAAGCTCACGACGGCGTCCCTTGATTCTTCTAACACCCTGTGATTGCTCTCGAGAGCCGAGAAAGGCGTAAGTCCCGCAAAAAAAAATTATTCGTAATTCCCGTGATTTAAGGAGCTTACATCAGATAAACTCAGTAACGTGCGCGGCCGCCTCGCCTAAGTAGCCAGACGCGGGTTGGGTTTTTAAAAAAATATTATTATTATTATGCTACTTTGGCCGCTTAATTATGAGAGTAGCTCTAGATGAATGGTGGGTTATTACAGTCGGCATCCTTAGCGCGAGATCACGGCGTAGGATCCGTGGCTCGACACACGCAAAAAAAATGTGAAGGTTTTTTTTTAGCTGCTAAATGTACCGCAGGTTTAACACACGTGGCAGGGTAAAAAAACCAAACATCATGATCATGTTTGATTCTCATCAGCATCATCATCAACGTTGTCATCATATCTCGGGATCATTGATATCATCGTGTTTCGAGGTCACTCAACACCATGATCAATCATTATAATCATCATCATCATGTCTGGCTATCATAATCATCAATAATCATGTCTAGCGTGAATCATTATATCTCGAGGTCACTCAACACGATCGTCAATTACCATTATAATGATTCGGAGATATTAGTCACTAATCACCAGCATCGTCTAGGGATCATCGTCACCTTCATCATCATATTTTGTGATCATCAGCGTGATAGCAATCGTATATCGGAGTATTAAATCTATTGATTAACATCGCCATCGTGTTCTATCATCTGTTGGATGTTCCCGCATGCCGAGAGGCTGAAGGTGCGCTATGTAATTCAAGACAACTGGACGAAAGCGACCGCTATTCGCTCAAATCGTGGCGCGTTTACGTGATCTCCCTTCGCATGAACTGTATTGCACAAGATTCCATTGCATGTCCCATACCCTCCACCCACCCACCTCGGACCCTCAACCCCTATATCCACACGATCATAGTTGGCGTCATTAATAACATCGTTAGAAGCCATTTCTTTCAATGCTGCCGCATGAAGACCTCCACACGAGATGTTGTTTGATCATACTTCCCCGAGGTGGTCAGTGCGACTCGATGAATGGAACAATGTGACGGGTCCATCGGTTAGCACCCGCTCAGAGACGTTAGCCCATGGGTCGGGAATCGAACTCAGGTCATTACGACGCAGCGTGCCAACCACTGCGCCACCGCTCCTCTTTTTCGTGTCACGAGCACGGGATGGGCAACGCTCGCACGCTGCCTCTCGCGCAGCTCTGTCACGGTGAACAGAGCGCGGTGAAAACGCACAATGTTCCGTGGGTTGGGGGTATTATCTGTGTGTATATATGTGTGTGTGTGAACGCGCAAGCCTTCGACACTTTAACGTGGCCTCAAAGTGCACCGAGCCTGGCACAAGTGCACCTAGCCTGGCACAAGGGCCGTCGTCACGGCTGTTGTTGCGTGTGTATGTACGCAGACGTAATTGTACTGTGTGTGTATTTATGGATGTATGTGCACGTGGTGCTGGCCGGTCCTGGGCATCAACTAGGTCGACGCAGCCTTAAATTAGTCAATTGAGTTCCTGGTGCAGCAGTATGCACTGAGGAGACAAAGGGGGCCGGGTGTGGTGTCAAAACTTTGTAATGTTTGCTTGTTTAACTTCTTTCGCACCGTACGTATCCAACCGTGCTAATCGTAGGTGCGATGAAGGACAACAAACTCATCGCAAGAAGCGGTTCTAAAGACCTTCATGGGTCTTCGCAAAAGGCACTTGCCCAAACAGCCGATGCAGGCTACACGGAAGATCATTTGTCTTTTCTACGTATGTGTTTTATGGCTTTTTTATTGTTCAGTCCCCACTGTGTACGTGCTCATGTATATGTTCGGATCGGTGACGGCATTGCGTGTGCACGTATGTAGGTATGCAAGTGCGTTTATAATATATATGGGCTAGAGAGTAAATCACGGCCGTCTGCACTCCTTCAATGCGCAAGGAATAGCAAAACGACAACATTCTCTCTCGCGTTCTTTCTCTCTCTCTGCTGAAGCCCTCTCGTGCCGCTCAGACCTCGACGTCGAGATTTAGCTCTCGACCACATTTATATATTTATCTCTGTGGGTGTAGTTATTTTTCATTGTTTGTTGTGTATGAGTGCATGCACGGATTTGTTATCGTGCTCTGCGTGTGCGTATGATGTGCACGTGCCATTGTTATAATGGTGGGCACGTGTAGAGACGTACGAATACGTTAGTGTACGGATTTGTCGTGGTAGTGTGCATGCACGTGCACGTGTGTATCGTGTGTTCATTTGCGATTGTAGTGTTGGTAATGTGTGTACATGTGTACGTGTATGCGTTGTATTGGAGGTTGCACACTTAACCCTCCATGTTAAATGCCAGTGTGATATAACTATGGTATACAGTCACCTTTGACGTTTCAATAAGTTACGTTTAATAGCAAGCGCCGCTTCTCACGAGGTTTCACCGCACGAATTGCACTCTGAACACCTCCCGATATAAGTTCCACGTGTGGCCACGTGGAACGTCTCAGTGGCGAGTGTGATACCGGAACTGGTCCAGGACTCGACTATTCGCAACCTCCTCCCCCCCACTGACCAGTGTGGTGAAGTATGGTCAAACAGCCATCATGACCGAGGCGGCCTTCATAAACAGACAGTAGATGAACTACGTCTGAAAATGCGTGTTGTTGGTTGTGTGTTTTGTGTGTGTGGGGAGCGGTAGTGTAGTGGTTAGCGCACTGCGCTACGAACTCCAGCGATCTGAGTTCGATTCCCGTTCACGGCCGCCATCACTGGTGACGATTATTTGAACCGGTTCTGAGACTCCCCTAGGTCGACTCAGCCTCAAATGAGTACCTGGTGCGGTGTGTAAACATCGCCACTGGGGAGACAAAGGCGGTCGGACGTGGTGTTAGCCACCCACACGCCCTCGTGTGCCGTGCCGGCCTTCATAGGTGCAACTCCTTAACAGCACTTGCCCCAACAGTCTGTTAAGGCTATACGGAAATCTTTGTTGTGCGCGCACGTCAGTACTGTGTAGCCGTGTGAATAAGGCTTTTGGGATGAATTGTTGGGATAAATTGAGACTTGGGGGTCTGGGAGCTGAAGGCTGGAGGCTGGGGGGGGGGGTCTTAATCGTGAAGTGTCACGGGCATCTTCCACAGTGCCCGTGAAACTAAACCGAGCGCCGTAAATCTCTCGCTCATCGCTGCCGATCGATTTCGTGCAGCCACCGAAACAGCACGCATCTCCGAGTGCGAATACAATCTGTCTCTGATAAAAGTACACGGCGCGATGTTTGACAGTTGCTTTGAACAAAAAGTATTCACGCCGAAACAATACCGAGCGCTGTGAGTTATTAAAAGATAGCCGCCGTCTATCACGATTGGTAAATCGATCACTTTGCAAGTTGATTTAAAGCTCCCGAGCTAAGTACACATGCTACACTACAACAACAGCAGCAACAGTCTAATTATTACACATACCCAGAGCCAGGTAATGGAAATACGGAACAGAACCCTCATTATTACATAATGTGACGAACAAAAGTGTCGTTAGGACTAATAACAAAACAAAACATCAACAACTTAACGCATTCGCGTGGCCTTAAAGTGAGAAAAAAATAGGCGACGTTTCGGACCCTTCTTCACAGCACATAGCGAGGCGAGAGAGGTCGAGAGGAATCACGGTGTATCTGACTGTTCTCACACAGGCGGTTGCTGGGCGTTCGTGTGAGTGTGTGCGTGTGTGTGAGAGTGTGTGTGAGTGTGTGAGTGTGTGTGAGTGTGTGTGTGAGTGAGTGTATGTGTGGCCTCAAGGTGCACATGGCCTGGCACAAGCGTCGTGGTGACGTCACTGCCACTTAGTGGCGATTGTTGTTGTTGTATGTGTGAGTGTGTGTATGTGTGTATGTGTGTGAGTGTGTGTATGTGCGTGTGTGTGAGTGTGTGTATGTGTGAAAGTGTGTGTGTGTGTGCGAGTGTGTGTGAGAGGGTGTATTTGTGTGAGCGGTAGTGTAACGGTTAGCGCGCTGCGCTACGAACCTGGCGACCCGAGTTCGATTCCAGCTCACGGCCAAAATCAGTGACGATTATTTGAACCGGTCCTGGGCCTTCCCCGAGGTCGAGTACCCGGTGCGGTGTGTAAACATCGACCACTGGGTAGACAAAGGCGGCCGGGCGTGGTGCTGACCACCCACCCCCTCGTGTGCCGTGCCGGCCTTCATAGGTGCTACCCCCTAACAGCACTTGCCCCAACAGTCTGTTACAGGCTACACGGGGGACCTTTGTCTTTTGAGACTTCATCCGCGTGTCTGACACAGCTGCGCCCACACACACATCCGACGAGTGCGCGCGTGTCAAATGTGCATTTGCTGCTTCGCTTTATATTCGGTACACACGTAATACATGTTAATTAAACGTAATGATTCGTATAATTACTGACAATACATATATTGACGCTTTGGCCGGCTGACTTTCTTCAGACGCGATGTCATGCGTCGACACGCATCGCGCGCAAGCGGCAATGTTGTGTTTACTATTCATCCAAACAAAAACGAAACAATTACACCTCGTGGAATAACAACTCACCTCGGAACGCCTCTCTCCGAGTTTCAAGCGCTCGTTTTCAGGAGGATTCCTGCAATTGGTGACGTGTAGCCAATTTCATTTCACGTAACCATCTCATCACAGCCGGTGATCATATTTGCTCTCGGCGAGCACGTTGACAACAAGGGACCACGGCGCTCAATAGAGGCCGCGTAGCTTCCCGAGGCAAACACAAAGATCCCCCGTGTAGCCTCGCACAGACGGTTGGGGCCAAGTGTTGTTAGCGAGCACCTGTGACGAGCCGGAGCGGCGCACGAGGAGCGAACAGCGTTGTTCATGCCTCCGCACGGTACTAGGTAATTCATTTAAGGCTGAGTCGACCTAGAGAAGGCTCAGTTCCGTTTGATATATTCGACACGTACATACGCGCACACGCAGAGGCGCTGTACTATTTAGCTGTGCAAGTGATTTATGTCCAAAACACCAATGCCTCTCGAATATATAATATGGGAATTAGGAATAATACAAATATCTCCTTTACAACCTGAACAA
The DNA here is from genome assembly GCF_015708825.2 of Lethenteron reissneri. Classification (NCBI taxonomy): domain Eukaryota; kingdom Metazoa; phylum Chordata; class Hyperoartia; order Petromyzontiformes; family Petromyzontidae; genus Lethenteron; species Lethenteron reissneri. Next base: position 6,990,578 of record NC_083795.1, read on the forward strand.
ACGTTTGGGATAAAGTGCTGTTCGACAGGACCTATGAAGGCGGGCACGCTACACAAGGGGGTGGGTGGCCAGCACCACGCCCGACCGCCTTTGTCTCCCCAACTGCGATGTTTACACACCCTACCAGGTACTCATTTGAGTGGACAAATTGGTAGGCACAGGATCGGTTCAGATAACCCTCACTGGCGTTGACCGTGAGCTGGAATCGAACTCTGGTGACACACACACACAAACAAAAGTGCTGCTCGCGCAGTACAGCAACGCGTCACCTATTCGCGTTCTACTTGAGTGTAGGTAAAGTCACACTACTGGACCGCATTGTGCCCCGCGTGATGACACACACCACTCTGCGTCTATATCTAAACGCGCGCGCCCGCGTGTGCGACGCCGCTGTGGATTAGATTGCACGAGGAAGGAGCATTATGAATGCACTTAATTATAACCACTCATTAAAATTACAGCTTCATTACGCGGCCGCTTGAAACGAGAGACAATGGGTAGTGTGTGTGTGTGTCTCTCTCTGTGTGTGTGTGTCGTGCAGCGGTTAGCGCTCTGCGCTGCAAGCCCGGCCACCCGCGTTCGATTCCCGCTCACGACCGCCAACACCAGTGATGATTATCTGAACCGGTGATGGCCATCCCCTAGGTCGACTCGGCCTCAATTGAGTACCTGGTGCGGTGTGCAAACATCGCCACTGGGGAGACAAAGGCCACCGGGCGTAGTGCAACAAACCCACCCCCTCGTGTACCGTTCCACCCTTCATAGGCGCTCGCTAACCGCACTTGCCCCAAAAGTCTGTTCAGGCCAACACGGGGGAATCTTTGTATTTGTTGTGTTTTCGTTTCGCCCGTGCGTGGAGGCGCGCGTGCCCAATGCCGCTGCTGCCGCTACTGCCGCTGCTGCTGCCGCTACTGCCGCTGCTGCTGCCGCTGCTGCTGCCGCTGCCGCTGCCGCTGCTGCTGCCGCTGCTGCTGCTGCGGCTGCTGCTGCTACTGCTGCGGCTGCTGCTGCCGCTGCTGCTGCCGCTACGGGGCTACGGGGTTCTCGGGAAACCTCTTTAATCCCGGCAGCGAGTCGTGAAGAGCGCGCGTGATGCGTCCGATTATTATCGACTCCTGTGCACTTCACCCCTTGCGCCGTCAATCCCAACTCTTGTGGGCTTTTAAGAGCTCGTCACTATTATCGTCGTGTTTTAATTATTATTATTAGTTTTTTTTCCTTTCAATAATTTCTCACCCGATATGAAACGCAAAAAAATTGTCACCAGTTACTTTCAGCAACGCCGCTAAGGTTGCCTTGTCGGCGGTAAGGCAATACCACAAGAGCAACTTTATTTAAGGGCATCTGGTAACGCTAAGCACTTTTCACGCAAGTTGTTGCACACTACCGCACACACACACTACCACACACACACCACCTTACACACACACCACCACACACACACCACCTTACACACACAAACCACATTACACATATACACACACACCACCTTACACACACACACCACACACACACCACATTACACATATACACACACACCACCTTACACACACACCACATTACACATACACACACACCACCTTACACACACACACACTACACACACACCCCACTTTGCACACACACACACACACCACCACCTTACACACACCACCTTACACACACACCACATTACACATACACACACACACCACCTTACACACACCACCAAACACCACCACACACACACACACAAACCACCGCGGCATCACGCAAACACGACGAGGCGAGACGGATGTGGCACTGAATCAAAATGATTCGCGGAACAGCGTTCCTTGAGTGCTCCGCTTGGGATCAAGCGCCGCCTGCACCACGCGTGCTTTCCCGTCGGCCTTGTGCGGCCACGATACGAAGGAATTGTCCGTTCAGAATTCCAGCAGCGAGCAGTGCATCGCCATGTGTCGGAATAGGGCCCTGGTAAACGTGACGTCAAATAACTCAGACGTGACGCCGCTTCGATGCGCCCGCCTGTTTATCCGCACTTAAGAAGACAACTTACGAAATCACAAGTTGAGTGCACGCGTGACAAGAGTAGAGGACAGCTGATTGTTTATCAGACTTCAGCGATTCGCTTTCACCGCGACGTGGTCACGCGACCCGTCGCAGCTGTGCGAGACCCCGTGGCAAGCAGTCGCCGCGGCGGTGGCGGGAGGGGGTGGTGGTGGTGGTGATGGTTGTTACGGTCAAAAACCACGAGCGCATTACTCGTGTGAGTTACTCACTTCGAAAGCCCCGGACACACCCCGGGAATCCGCGAGCGGTCTCGTACACTCAGCGAGCGGCACAACCAAGAGGCATTGCTCACTCATCCGTGCAGGATAAACAAAACAACACCCCCCCCCCCCCCAAAAAAACAACAACGCGAAAGATATACAAATAAAAAGAAACACCCCGGGAATGGATTTAACAAACAAACAACAACAACAACAAAAGTAACCACTGCTGCTCCGAGTTGCGGAGAACAGCGACAAGAACTACGGATCGTGCGGCTTTGAAGTTGTCCGTTCATTGTGCGCACAGAAACGACTCGGGACCGAGACGGCTTTCTCCCCCAAAAAACCTCCCACTCCAAACGCTCTCTCCACTCTCTACTCCCTCCACTTTTATCTTTCCGCTCCGCTCCTCTCTCTTTCTCTCTCTCTCTCTGCCGCTCTTCCAAACCTCACACAGCCACTCCGACTCCGAGTCCCTCCCTTCCCTCTCTCTTCATCCAACAAACTCCTTCCTCTCTGCTCTTCTACCCACGCTCCCACCTCCCCTTCCCTCCCTCTCCTCCTCCCCCCGCTCCCTCCCTCTCTGTCTCTCCTATCCCCTTTCTCTCCTCCCCCAAAACTCTCCGCCCCCTCCGCTTCCCCGCGCCACGCTCCCTCCCACGACCGGCCCTCGTAATAGTGACCAATCAGCGCACTAATCTATGCTCAGCACCGCCCTGGCCTCGCTTAATGAGATCATGCTTTGAGAGAGAGAGAGAGAAGGGGGGGAAGGAGTAGGAGGAGAGGGGGGGGGGGTTGTAGGGACCCGCCTTCCGTGCCTTGTGCGCGCGCAACTTTTCTCCCCCCCCCCCGACTCGGGCGACAGGCGACCGCGCAGATATGGAAGGAAGAGGTTCGCTCGCTCCCCTCTGAAATCGCCACCGCGCTCGGCTTCAGTTGTGCGAGGCCCGGCGGCGAGAGGGCGGTCCGCGGTTCGACAGCGAGTCTGTGGCGAGCGGTAGTCGGACTAAATGCTCAAGTGCTTTGTAGCAGTGACGGTGGTTGGTGGTGGTGGTGGTTGGTGAGCGAAGCCTGCGTACTTGGGACTTGTCGTGCGCGTTACACACGCGCGCGCGCGAAGACACACACGCGCACACGCACACACACACTCTCTCAGGCATATACTGATACACGCGCACACGCACACGCGCAGAGATAGGTACACGCGCTCACGTACTTACACATACACAGAGCGACACGCAACGATACGCGTACGAAGAGAGACGCACACACACACGCGCGCATACTTCACACGGAGATACGCGAAGGTATACTGCGGATTACATGCACTCACACTCTTCGGCGCACAGAGACACACGCGCGCACGTAGACACACGCGCGCGCACGTAGAGACACACACGCACACACAGAGATCTTTGCAGACACGCACAGACACAGGCGGAGTCAGGCGCGTTCCCTGCTGCTGCAGTCCACATCACTCGAGTACTCCATCGCTTGTAAAGTACGTGTGCACACACACGCGCACACGCGCAAAGTCGCCGATACATTATCACGACCGCGACTACTCGAACACTCACAGTGACAACAGCCGCGGACGCTGCATCGGCTGCCTATAAAAAGGGAGCCGCACTCCTCAAGGGGTCGCGAACGGCGACCTGGCAGCGCGCTCGCTCGCCGCGCCAGCGAGCGCGCGAGCAACAAGAAGAGTGTTGTGTCATCGATCCACAAAGAGCGTTTCATCGATTGGGCTCTTCTCCTCCTCCTCCTCAAGTCGGGCTGACGCATGTGTGCGCAGCTCGCAGACGACGCGCACGGCCAGAGACACGCGCGCTGCAGGGAGACATCGTCAAGCTCGCCGGGGTTGACATGAGATAGAAACTGCGCCGGGGCCGTATTGCGTCTTTGCATCACCCCCACCACCCCCTCATCCTCCTACTACTCCTCCTCCCTACCAGCGCCGGACAGACGTGGCGAGGGAAAGGAGGCAGCGAGCGACTCGCCTCCTCCTCCTCCAGCCCCGTCTCGCCCTGCACCCAACATGTTTCAACCGGCGACCACCAAGCGCTGCTTTACCATCGAGTCTCTGGTGGCGAAGGACTGTCCGGCACCCACCAGCCGATCAGAGCAGCAGCAGCAGCAACAGCAACAACAGCAGCACGAAGCGCCGCTACGGCCGGCAGCCCTGAGCTTCGCCGGCAGTCATAATCATCAGCATCACCAGCATCAGCAGCACCATCACCACAGCTCGGCGTCCGTATCGGCAGCCGCGGCGGCCGCTGCAGCCGCGGCGGCAGCCGCCGCCTTCGTGCCCGCGTTCCCGCAGCCCACGGCACGGGCACTCTACCCTCACCCTGCCGAGTTGCTCTACTCGGACCCCGGCCATCACCCCGGCTCGGCTGGGGGTCCCCTTCAAGTCCCCGCGCTGCCTCCGCACCACCACCTGCAGCATTCTCATCCTCTGTTCGGACCCCCGCAGCGAGACCCCATGACTTTCTACCCGTGGCTGCTGAATCGACACAGATACCTCGGCCACAGATACCCAGGTGAGAGCCGAGGCCCCGGGGGTTGTGCAGGGGGGTGTCACGACGTGGTCGCTGTGCGGCACACGTGCTGTCATTGTCGCCGGTGCTGTCGGGTTGGAGTCTGTGCGCGTGTGTGCGAGTGTCAATAGGATAAACTCAATGCGTATCCTCAATGCATACGACATATGCGCTGTGTGTGTGCTGTGTGCTGTGTACGAACTATGTCCGCTACGAGGCACTGTGTAATTCTAAAGGATATATATATACACACGCACACACACACACCGAGCCGAACGTTTAATGTGAACATTTTGTATGCGTGTACGTATATCGTCAATACCGTGTGTATACGGATGTATGTGGAACTTTTTTTGCGCCGTACGTAGCCAACCGTGCTAGCCGGGAGTTGCGGGCGTACCTGGCGCGCACGATCTGCGGCGTGCCGTGCGTCTTTGCCTCGCGTGCAGTACTTTTTACTCCATGTACATTGTGGGGGGAGCGGTGGCGCACGAGTTTGAACATTGTGCTACAAACCAACCGGACGCGTCCGATGACTGACCACGGCTAACATCAGTGGCAAGTGGCGAGCAGCAAAACCTGCCCTAGGCCTCCCCCCCCCCCGCTATAGGTCGACTCTAATGTGTACCCGCTGCGGTGTGTAAAGTCAGAACTGCCTGGGGAGAGACAAAGGCGGTCGGGCTTGGTGGAGGCCACACCACACAATCGTGCGCCGTGACGGCGGTCTTAATAGGTGCTCTATAACAGCATTTGCCATACGGAAGAATGTGTGTCTTTGAATACTGTAAAGGGTGTCGCTTAAGAATGTACACATTTCGTACGTTATGCCCACGTGTTAGATGTAATGGATACGATAAATACAATCTTGATTTGAAGCTTTCGTGACTGCAGGAATCCATACTCTTTGGTTCCTTCGGAAAAGTGACTTTAGCGAAAGAACCAACGAGTACGATAAAGACATTGACGCCGCATTATCGATACAAGCTGGATAATTAGGCATTAAACGACTTGCGGTACCGCTCCTCCGAATGAAACAACAACAACGCCGCATCTCCACGCACGCACACGCGCGCACACACGCAACACATTCATCGCGTTCACTGACATTTCGCTTTTTTGTTGAATGTCACCGAAGCGTGTGAGGACGATATCGTGTTGAGAACGGCGATCATGAACACGAGGACGCGGTGGTAACCTACCAAACATATATCGCATCATGTGAGTGTTCGACAGAAGGATGCCTGCATCTTCAATGGGAGTCGAACGCAATTCCTTCAACGTACGAGCCAAATACATATCTCCAGTAGTGTCGGCACCACATGTGTCACTGCGTGATACGCCGATGTCGCCTTCGTTAAACGCGGCGCTCATCGGCGTGGGGCGGGGGGGGTGAACGACGACAATTTACATTTAAGACGATATTCTTTCTGCGGGTAAGTACCCCGTTGAGCTAAAGCAGCTCCGTGTTACAAGGACGATCACAACCGGATCTCAATAACGCCGGCAGCGTGGAGAAATGTGATAACAAAAACCGTCTCGTCGAGTCGTGCCGCGCGAACGCGTTGCGAGCTGCAGCCCGGAGATGAATCGTGGAGGATGGACGAGGATGATATCTCTCTCGTACTGTACTGTACAACAACAACAATTGTCATTAAGAGCCATGTGTCAAACTACTCGGTGAATGAAAGCCGAACGAATCACCCTCCCGCAAGCCGTGTTGGCCGTGGCGGTTGTTTGGCCATACATCGCCACGTCGGTGAGTTGCGGGTTGGTGGAGAAAGCTGGCGAGGGACACACACCGCTCGTTACTTTTTGTTCGAAAAATGTGACCGGGAATCGAACTCCGTGGGTGCCCGCGTTTCAAAGCGCAACGCGCCAATCACCGCGCCACCGCTCCGTGCTCTGTCGGGAAACGCGCGTTTGGAGTATTTGGGTGCAAAAAAGTTCCACGTGATAAGCCACTTCGTTGAGCTATCATTTGTGGCCAGGTCGCTTCTGAAAAAGAGCTACATAGCTCAGTGAGCATTACCTGGTGAAATAATAAAGTTGAGTTTAGTTTAGGAAGCTAGTCTAGAAAAAAAACAATCTCAGACTTTTGCTGTGGTTTACAAATCAGATGTCCATGAATTAATTATTACGCGTGGTTAACTCTGTAAAGTCACGCGCGTATGACATTTGTGTATATATATGAAACACAAAAGACAGGTCGTTCAGCAGTTTTTTTTATTGCTGTGGTTGTCCCACCTGATAACGATTGCTTGTGTTGCGATCGAAACGTCGTGATCTATTATTTTTCTACCTACGTGACTTTACCGAAATAACCAGAGTATGTGAATTCTAATTATTTCGGAAATGGCTACAAACACAATGCCAATGAAACGTCTTCTCATGTCATTTGTGTGAGTGGAAATTTGTGCTCGCTAACGGCACTTTCCCCAACAGTCGATGAGACTCTACGGGGCAATTTTGTGTGTTTGTATGTGTGAGTGGCAATATGTTCTCACGACCGGCACTTTCCCCAACAGTCGATGAGACTCTACGGGGCAATTTTGTGTGTTTGTATGTGTGAGTGGCAATATGTTCTCACGACCGGCACTTTCCCCAACAGTCGATGAGACTCTACGGGGCAATTTTGTGTGTTTGTATGTGTGAGTGGCAATATGTTCTCACGACCGGCACTTCCCCCCAACAGCGTATGAGGCCACACGTGCGATATTTGTCTCGGTGTGCGTGAGAGTGAGCTTGTCCACGCTTGATCCACTCTCGTGCTTTCACGCTTCATGTGGATGTTTTTAATCGCCACGCCGCTTATGCGCGTGTGCGCACGTGTGTATACGTGTATGTATGTATATATTTACGGGGGATCTTTGTCTTTGTACGTGTGTATTAGTGAGCGCTATGAACCCGGCGCTCGGAGTTCGATTCCCGCTCACGGCCCAGACCAGTGACGATTATCTGAACCGGTCGTGGGCCTCCCCTAGGTCGACTTAGCGTAAAAATGAGTACCTGATACGATTCGTAAACATCGCCACTGGGGAGACAAAGACGGGACGGTGTGTGCCTCGCCACCCACCCCCTCGTGTCGGTTCCGGCCTTCGTAGGTGCTCGCTAACAGCACTTGCCCCAACAGTCTGCTCACGGCTACACGGGGTGTCTTTGTATGAGTAAATGGCGTTATATCAAGCAAAGTAATAATTTACTTGCGTGCATGCATGTGTAGGTGTATATATGTGCATGTGTAAAAGTGCATTGGATGTGTGTAACTGTGCGTGTTTTTGCGTGTGTACGTATGTATAAGAACACGTGTGTGTGTGTTTTGTGTGTATGTGTGTGTGTATGTATATTTATTTGTGCGTGTATTCGTCTGTATATATATATGTGTGTGCGTAAGTGCATTGTGTATGTGGCGGTGTAAGTTTGTGTCTTTGTTTACGAATGTGTACGATAAGCGCACTTGCCTCAAGTGTCTCAAAAGGCTATGATGGAGATCGTTCGCTTTGTCTTTGCTCTATATACGTGAAAGTATGCGTGCTTATGTGTATGTAGAGTGTATATATATATATATACATGTGTGTATATCGACTTAGCCTTAAATGAATACCCGGTGCGTGGTCTGTAAACATCAGCACTGGGTGAGACAAAGGCGGCCGGGCGTGGTTCTGGCCACCCACCCACCCGCTTGTGTGCCGTTCGGGCCTTTTAGAATAGTCGGCCTGCTCACGGCACTTGCCGCACCAGCCTACGCGGGGGATCTTTGTCTTTGTGCGTCATCGAAGACCGCCAGACCGACGGATGTACCCCGGTGGTTTGTGCTCATCACTGACAATTCGCAGGAGGCCTTTTGCAGCTAAAAGCAAAAGTGCAACCCCCCCCCTCCTTCCCTCCTCCTCCTCCTCCTTACTCCCCGCGTTTAAAGCGAGTTGTCAAACACACAGGCACAGAAGCTCGCGACTCACGCGGTTTACATTTGGCAACAAAAAAAAACATGTGATCGCTTGCAATGATTCCACAATTTAATCGCGTAATTCTGTTTTTTTTTTTTAAGAGCTCAACGTCGCAACTAAAAGCGTAAATCCCCGTGGCACCGGCCAGTGCCACGGGGATTCATTGACGGTGCTACTAAGGGTCGTCTTCAAAAGTCATCGTCATCATCATCATCAGCACCATCGTCAGCATCATCATCATCAGCCATGGTCAATGCACTGCTGGTTAAAGGGCTCATCCCAACCCACCGCCGTATCTCTCGCTACCCCCCGCGCGATGTTAATAATAATCCCACTGCACACGGCAGCAGCTGATTTCATCGCTCCATCTCATCACCGGTGGTGCGTTTGTCTCGGTCACGAGTTCCATTCCTTTTCTGCTGCTGCTGCTGCTGCCACGTCGTCGTTCTGTCCACGGAATCGAGGGTGAATTATCGCAGGCAGCTTCTTGTCATGCATTTGTATTAGAAAGCTGAACGTTTACGTTGCATACATCGTGTTGCGTTTGTCTACACACGTTAATGTGAGCGTGTGTATCGTCATGATTACTATTATTAGTATATACGAGTGTGTACTTTGTTTGTGAAACATAGGGAACGCCGGCTTACTCAGCGAGCTCCTGTATCTTAGCACGCGAATTGAGTTACGCATCCGTGAGTATTTTCGCAGGACATGAACACAGCACGCAGATGCAGGGACTCGTAATCCACAGGCGGTGTGAACTCAACTCGCACCCCCATCAACAACACGCCGATAGCTCCAGAACTTAGCTCCCATCGTCGCCGAGTGTTTGTGCCCGAGACAACCCACCCATATGTGTATGATAACTGATAATATTGGTAATTATTATCGTAAAAAAATTAATAATTCCTCGGGTAACAAAGTCTTGTTTGTTTTGTACCTCGCACGGATGTGCCAAGCCTAGCCCACGCACGTGGATACGAGCGCAGTGCACGTTCACTGCGGTAGTACTCACCTGTAGGGCTCACCTGTAGGACTCACATGATGACTACTACCTCCTCATGTGAGTACTGCACCTGAGTACAAATCAATCACGAGTGGGATTCCCATTCATTCGCTCACGTGAAGATGACCACGACAATTTATTGGCACGCGTCCGCAGCTGATCTGTATTTTGTGTGCATTTGAAAAAAAAAAAGATTCCCCTTACAGCAAGAGTGCTCAATATTCTAAAATCTCCTAATTAAATCTCCATCTACTCTTGGCTGAGTCCTCCAGAATCTCCTCCACCTCCTCCAATCTTACCCCCCCCTTACTACGCCTTCCCCCCCCCCAACTATCAGACTCCCTCTGATGGATATCTCTCATTGATTTTTGTTGAAAAGAATGCATATACATGTATAAGTGTGTCCGTGTATCTGTCCGTGTTTTTGCGCACGCCGCGTTGATGATACGGGGAGGGCGCTACTAGATTACGAATCACGGAGGGAGCGTGCAAACCTGGAGGTTTGATGTGCAAATGCGTCCGTGCGTGTTCGCAATGGGGCGCGTCGCTTATCGCCAATTGAACGTCATAGACAGATTAATGGGGGGGGGGGGGGATGCCACTTAACATGCAAATGTATATCGCCCAAGCGGTCGGTAGCGACCGAAAATTACAATCTTAAACAAAGTACAGGGCCTTGGGTGAAAGTCTGGGATTTAAATTGGATTTCGGAATTCAGGAGGGGCTGCTGGGAAGAGACGGAACTAACACCACCCTCCCTCTCCCCCCCCCCCCCCCACCAAAAAAAGCCGCCACAATTTGTTCGGGGTGGGTGCAATAGCCCTTTTTTGCGGGGCGATAATTGGCAGCTTGGCACATTAAAGTCATAGTTCTGGGCCCGATGTTATCTTGGTAATTGAGAAAATGAAATATTTCACTCAAGGCTATGCCTCCCGTACAACGCGGGGGGGGGGGGGGGGGGCAACGTGGGAGATGTTGTGGGGGGGGCATGCTGGATATTCGGAATATTAAAAAATTTCTGCTCACCGTGATGGCAAATTAGATAAAGCACTTGGGCGCGCGCAATGAGAGATAATTTTAATTAATAAAGTTTTGAGCATTTAGTCGCTGTTTACCGCCTTCCTCTCGCAACTAATTACGGGGAAATCACATCGATCATGAAACAAATTATCTAATTTGTTCGGCTTTTTGCGCCTAAATACAAGGGGGGGGGGAGGGGGGGGTTAGCGCCCCCTCGCTCCCTCCTATTGCGCCCAGAGGCGCGGGTGCCTCTCGCTCTGTAATCACTCTCGCACAACGGCGGCGCTCAACTCGGCTGCGCATCGTACACACAAAGGCAAAGATCCCCCGTATAGCCTTAACGGACTTTCGGGGCAAGTTCTGTGGGCGAACACCCATGAAGGCCGGTACGGTACACGGCGGCCGGGTGGAGGGTGGTGGTGGTGATGGTGGTCAGCGTCGTGCCCGACTGGCGATGTTTGCGCACTGCGCCGGGTACATACTCAGGGTCGACTCAGCCTCAATCGTCACCGGTGTTGGCCGTGAGCGGGATTCGAACTCGGGTCGCCGGGTTCGTAGCGCAGTGTGCTAACCGATGCACCACCGCTCCACATATAGTATAATACAGCACACGCATAGTTGCTTCATCGCGTTGCAACGCAGCGTGGCATTATATACGTACAGCGTTAGAACGCAGCGTACGTTTTGTATATAGCGTGCGCTAGGTACATGGTGTTGCGTAATGTACATGGCGCTATAACGCAGCGTACGTCATGGACATGGCCCTATAACGCAGCGTACGTCATATATCATGCATTACATTGTAGCGCAGCGCGATTGACCAACTTAGAGACCCTGCCCATGAATGAAAACGTAACATATATAAGAGAATGACCTTCATAGCTGTCCAATGTCGGGAACGGCTGTAAAATGAACGTGGGGAGTGGTAGTGCCGTGGATAGCGCACTGCGCTACGATTGTCTGAACCGGTCTTGGGCTTCGCCTAGGTCAACTCAGCCTGCAATGAATACCTGGTGTGGTTGTGTAAACATTGTGACTAGGGAGACAACGACGGTCAGCCGTGGTGCTGGCCACCCACATCCTCGTGTGCCGTTCCGGCCTTAAAATAGGTGCTCGCTAACAGCACTTGCTCAAACAGTCTGTTAAGGCTGTAAAGGGGATATTTGCATTTTTGGATAACGAACAGACATTCATTTGTAGTTAAATATATGTACGCATGACATAAATGAAGGTCTCCCCACACTGTGCGGGTCGAGGAGGCACGGAGCGCAGGGATTGTAGTGTACGCTAATGGACACGCGTTTTAGGCAATTTAGTTACATTCTCTCTGCCATGAAGAAGGGCCATTGCCCGAAACGTCGCCTGTGACATGTATAGTTTTTCCCGTCTTTTTTTTTGGCGAATCCGCTGGGGGTTCTTGTTGTACTTTGTACACCGCTTGGCATCACGAAGACTGCTGAGTTTATTTTGCGTTGTTGGTTTGTGTTTGTAGAATGGTGATAGGCACTCCTCCCACAGCCCACTGGCAGTTGTGTTGCTAACACAGAATACGAAACAAAACACATAAGCAGACGATACGTCTCATTCGCATACGTGTACGTGTGTGTATATATGCACACACACACAGACCATCCCTTCTTGGAGTGCATCATTTTATGAGCCATCGATGCGCGCAAGCAAACTCTGGACCGACTTCGACGCCGAGTGTCTCATCGGCAGAGCCAGGCTTGCTTCATGAGCGTGTCAGCAATCATTCGGGGATGCTGCTGCATTGGCAGCGGTGCGCACAGGAACGATGTGACCATGGGGGGGGGGGGGACCAACAACTAAATTACACTGCCTTCAAAAGTTTAAACAAAAAAAAGATTTAACCGAGTTTTGGGCAATGGCAATTATTTATGTGATTTTTCGTGATTTTTATTCAATGTGCTACGAAGAAGGCTCGTTGCCTGAAACATTGCCTATTATATAATTTATTTGGTTGCGCGCGTTAGGACACAATGTGCCGTTCTATGATTTCACCCGAACTTTAACAAAGACAAAGATCCCCTGTATAACCTTTAACAGTCTCTTGGGGCCGTTAACGAGTACCTATGAATGCCGGCATGGCACTCGAGGGGGTGAGTGATCAATAACCACGCCCGGCTGCCTTGTCTCCCCCAATGCAAATGTTTACACGTAGCACCAGCTACTCATTCGAGGCTGAGTCTACCCATAGGGAGGCCCAGGACCGGTTCAAATATTCGCCACATGTTGGATCTCATGTGGGAACAAAACTCGGGTCATCGGGTTCGAACCGCGGTACGCTAGCAATTAATTACACCACCGCTACCCACACCGAACCTTACGCGCAGACACGAAGACTAAATCTCTCGTTTCGCCTTAACCGACAATAGGAGCAAGTGCTGTTAGCGAGTAGCACCTATGAAGGCCGGCACGGCACACGAGGGGGTGGGTGGCCAGCACCACGCCCTGCCACCGTCGTCTCTCCGAGTCGCGATGTTTACACACCGCACCAGATACTAATTTGCGGCTGAGTCGACCTAGGGGAGGCCCACGACCGTTTCAGACAATCGTCGCCGGTGTTGGCCGTGAGCGGGAATCGAACCCGGGTTTCTGCCGGCCCCGGTTCGTAGCTCAGCGCGCTAACCGTTCCCCACGCAAACACAACAACAACAACAACACAATCTAGATAGCCTCTTGTTGCAGCAGCCCTTTTGCCCACTTCAGCAATTGTTTCTTGCTGTGGTTGTCCCACCTGATGACGGACGCTTGTGTTGCGCCCGAAACGTCGTGATTTAATTTATTTTATTTTATACCTACGTGACTTTACCGACAGAACCAAAGAGTAACAACAACACACACACACACACCTGTGGTTGTGCGCTAATTTATGTGGACGCGTGTTTGAGTTCAAGGGATTTGTTCTCACAGTCATGCTCGCTAAACAATGCGCAGCACTGGCAACGACGAATCGGATTGTTTTTTTCTTCCTCCGTCGTAGGATGCGCCTCTGCGTAATTGGCTCACGATGCGCAACGCATACGCCGCACAACTCGAACGCTTAATGTGTTTTCAATCGAAGTTGATTGCTCCTCGGGCTATAATTCGTGTGACATAGCTGCCCGCTAATGAGCATACCAGGGGGAGGGGTGGCGGGGGGGGGCATAGCTGGTCCCGTTTGTAAGACGCACACGCAAAACGTGTGGCCGGTGCCAATAAAGTTGTACAAATATCTCTCTCACACACACACACACACCGGATTATAAGACGCATCTTGTTTTTTTCGTTTTACTTTAAAGGAATGAAAAAAATATATCTTCCGGAGGATGCGGTGCTGTTACGCACCTTGCTGTTCGCTAGCGTCAGAGTCGCGGGGGTTGCTGCGCGTGTGTGTGTGAGCTGTGTCGGCTACGCGTGAACCCACCGGCCGCTGGACTATCACGGCAGACTCGTGGCGAGCAAGGAATTCGAGAGTTCGCGATCGAATCATGAAAGTCGCGACGCGTTATCACCACGACGACAGCCACGCGGTCGCCGTGGTTGATGCCTGACGGACACACGACGTTCGTCCTGTGCAGCTACTGCGCGCAGCCTACAGGCCGGACGTTCCCACTTCACAGGCCGCATCGGACGCTCATTTAAGGCCGAGTCAACCCGAGGGAGGCCCGTGACAGGTGCGGATCGAGCGTGCTGACGATGTTGTGCACGAGCGATGGGGTGCAGGGTGCAGGGTTCGGACCCGGCTCGCCTGGCTCGCAGTGCGGTGCGCCACCGCTCCCCATCGCCAATCATCGATTTGCTTGCACGCAAACACAAAGGCAGAGATGCCCCGTATAGCTTCTGTTTAGCAGACTGTTGGGGTAAGTGCTCTTAGCGAGCGCCTATGGTGGCCCGCGCGGAGACGCGCGGAGGTGGGTGGCCAGCACCCACGCACGGCCGCCTTTGTATACCCAATGCCGACGTTTGCACACTTGTACCAGGTACTCATTTGCGGCTGAGTCGACCTAGGCGTTCATTTATCTGGTCACCGATGTTGGCTTGTGAGTGGGAATCGAACTCGCGTCGCGGTGTTTCGTCGCACAGAGCGCTGAGCAATTACACAGGTGCATCAGACGAGGACGACCAGACGCGCATACACACACAGACGCAGGTAAATGCGCAGCATAGAGGTACGTACACACGTACGGAGACGCACACACACTCAGACACACGTATAGACAGGAAAGGCCCACGCAGCCACACACACACACACAGGGACAGATGTTATATACAGTATATACAATTCACGTACACAGATACACATAGGCACTCACAGAGACACACAGGAAAGACGCACACAGGGACAGACACACAGACAGACACGGATACGCACACACACTCAGACACACATAGGCAGAGATCCAGCATAGGCAACGACACGCGTACACGCAAGGACACATACACACGGACACGTAAGAACGGCAAACACACACTGAAACGCGGACACGGATAAACACGCACGCGCACGCACACACTCAGACACGCACAGGCACACATCCAACTTAGACACACGCGTGGACGCGCATACACACAGGCACACGCGCGCACACATCCACACGCTGGTGGACGCTTGTAACCGAATGCAACGGCATTGCGCGACGCGGGTTGATGGGACGAGTATGGCGCGACATTTCTGGCAACAACAACAAAAATATCCGAAATGTCTCCGCGTGCCTCTGCTCGGACCCCCCCCCCCCCCCCCATCATCATCATCATCACAATTGCCGCGCTCACTCCCAGTGCTGGTGGCGGGAGGAGGAGGAGGAGGGGGACTTGCATCATGTTGGTTTGATGTGGGGGGGGGTGACCGCGTGTTGATTTATCGCCGCGCTTGTGAATAAAAAAATGTCGATGTCTGAACCCTGCTTCTGAATGACTCGCCACGTGTTCAATCGGGGGGGCGGGGTGGGGCGGGCGAGGGGGGTCATGTGGGGGGGGGGGGCGGACACAACTTTGGCAATGTTACCCAATAGGAACCCCGTGCCTTTCGCATTCCCAGACAAACTTAATTTGGAGAAAGTTACAAAAAAAATCATCGGCGGGTGATTCGAGCACGATCAGCTGTAGAATTGTTGGGATGCGATTTGGGGGGGTGGGGGGGGTGGAGCTAAACCGCCCATCGGTGCAGCGCGCTGCGCAGGGGAAATCTCATAAATTGGGGGATTCTATATGAGCAAAGAGCTATTTATTTATTTATTTCAGTCTGTGCTTGCGTGCGCCCATAAGAGGTCGTGCCAGCGGCATTCTGAAGCCCGTGGTGTTTGATCAAATACTGTCGGGCCTTCGTGATGAGTGCTTGTATTACATCTTTTTCTCGATGCATTGAGGGGGGATTGTTGAGCCGACACTTGTACGCCGCACTTGCCATGAGTGGAGAACGGAGGAGGGATACAAAGGCGTGCGGTATTCATCGTCAGCAGATGTTCACGCGGTGAAGGTGATGACGCCTGCTGCGTTGGCAGTGACGAACGCACACACAGGCAAACAACTCAACGCATTCGTAAATAACAACATTGTGGGCCTTAAAAAATAAAAAAATAACAATCGACGTTTCGGACAATGGCCCTTCTTCACAGCACATAGATGATCACGTAGAGAGGTCAGAAAGTCCATACATTAATTTTTAATTTATTTGATAATTTTGGTCGGTCGACTAAGTTGTTTGTTCGCGTATATACGGATGTGTGTGTGTGGGTGCGTGCCTTTATACTTCTGTATTTGTGTGTGAATGTGCGTACACGCGTGTCGCGGGTGCGCATGTTGTGTACTTGTTTGTGCCCTGGCCTATGTTCGTCGGTGTGTGTATGTGTCGTAGGGAGCGGTGGTGCAGCCGTTAGCGCGTTGCGCTACGAACCCTGCGACCCGGGTTCGATTCCCGCTCACGGTCAACAGCAGTGACGATTATCTGAACCGGTCCTGGGCCTCTCCTAGGTCGACTCAGCCTCAAATGAGTACCTGGTGCGGGGTGTTAAAATATTTGCACTGGAGAGACAAAGGCGGCCAGGCGTGGTGCTGGCCACCCAGCTCCGTGCGGGCTGTGCCCGGCCCTTATAGCTGCTCGCCAACAGCAATCGCCCCCAACAGTCTGTTCAAGGCTCCATGAGGGATCTGTGTGTATGCAAGCTTCTATGTATCTGCGTACACGTACTTGTGTATGTGTATATTTGTGTTACTGTGTGTATATATACGCGTATGTATATGTATACACAAATGTATATGTTCGTGTGCCGTACCGGCCTTAACAGCTGCTCGCTAACAGAACTTGCCCCGACAGTCTATACAGTATATAATACTTAACAACAACAACAACGAAAGTGAAGGGTGTTTGTGGTTGTTGGGTGGTGTAGCGGTTCGCGCACGGCACTACGAACCCGGTGACCCGAGTTCGAATCCCGCTCTACAGCCAACGACACAGGTTGACGAATAATTGAACCTCTGTCCTTCTCGTCTAACATGTCAACTCAATCTCAAACGAGTTGCTTGTGCGGCGTGTGGCGTGTTAACGTCATCACTGGGGAGACAAAGGCGGCGCTCGCCACATAATCCCACGTGTGCCGTATCCGGGCTTCAAAGCCACTACTCGCTAACAGCCACACAGCCAGTTGAAGACTGTACCGGGAGGTCCTTTGTCTCTGTGTGCCCATTTTCTCCCTGCGTCAGTTCCCATCGACGACCAATCGCCGGATCCCATTAAACAGATCTCAGGTTCAAGTGCAGGCCACGCGCGCAGTGTCCCTGCAGTGTTCTCCATGATGTCTGCAGACGGCTAATCAGCGCGAGTTGCATGCGTCGTCACATTTGGCCCCAATGCGCCGTGGCAATTGGACCACATGTTTGCTTGCTAGATTGTATAAAACACTCCATGTTTTATATATCTAGTTTAACATCTGTTTGTGTACTGTGTGTGTACAAGTACAGTCTTAAAGTCAGCCTGCTTATTTGACCATGCTTCACCACGCTGGGTCAGTACGAGTGGGTGGAGATAATATTTTTAAGACAGTAAATACTAGTACGATGTGCGTGATTTTATATATATGTATAGTACTATACAAACTGCATGCTGTAACCGCTTTTCATCTGCTTCAGCGTCACTAATGGTCGGCGTTGTTTTATTTTTAATATATTTGTGTTTGGCCCCGAGACACGTAACAATGTGGGACTTTATTCTGACTCTGCCCTATGATCAAAATCAATTGATAATCCGCACTGTCATTTTTATGGGCTCAATTCCGAGTGTTAGATGCTACGCAAGGGTTTGACTGTTCTATGCCAAATCCCATATAGTTAAAACTCCTTCTAAAACACCAACCCTATTTGTGCCATTTGTAAGTTTTAGAACTCTTCTGCAACATCAACATTTATATAAGTTAGTCGCGATCGTCTACGAACTGAACTTATAGCGTAACGTATAAATGTTTCGTGTTTAAGTGAATTATATAAATGCTGTTGGTACGTATATGCTGTTTGTACGCAGCATTCAAATCAGGCAAAAACGAGCAATTGAGGTGGTGATCAGCTCCGAGTCAGTGGCAGAAAGTCCACATTGCCGCGGCGAGGGCCAGGCCACTCCACACTGATAATAATGAAAGTAACAAAATCAATGAAGGCCGTTTTGTGAACATTTACAATTTATTTGAGACGCTTAATAAAAAAAAACAATAATTCGTCCTGCGGATGCATACAAAACAGAAAAAAACTCAGACCATTCCTTAAATGTCTATGGACGACCTCGGCGCTTATTTTTTATATATTAATTTTGTATTTCCCATCTTGGCGAGGTTCGCCACCTCGTGTTGACTCCGGTCCGCGTTCGATCTGTGCCCGAGGAGGCCGCAGTGCACAACACGATGGTTCGCGCCGTGACAGAGAAACGTCATGTGCGGGTTCGGCAGGACAGCGCGGTCGGGAAGGCATTCCGCCGAGGTGGATTGTTACATCGCAATCCCGGATCTGTGTGTGTGTGTGGTGGGGGAAGGAGGGAAGAGAGAGGGGGGGAGTTCATCCAGCAGTGGATTGATCATGGTTACTGCTGCTGTTGATGGTGACGATCGCGATGACACACGGTGTAGCGTGCAAATCCCACTCGCGGAGCGCTCACTAATTTTCCATCGCGTCACGCTGTAACCCCGCGCCTCTCTCTCCCTCTCGCAACTCGCCTGGCATGTTACACAAAGCGATGTCAAAATGTACACGCCGGTGACATGCCCGCATAATGATCGCTATTTAGCCTCAACGCCGGAGCTTCGCCGCCCTAATTCGCGAGCACCTGCAGGTGCCTCTTAATGAGCGTCTAATTAATTATCTTAGCCCGCCCGTCCGTCAGCGAGCAGTCATTGCAGACGGCGTGAGCTGTCGATCATCGAGCGGTTTGTCGCTGCGTTCTTTGCCGAATTATGTGTGCGACACTTTTTTCTGCTTCTGAATTGTCAATCACGGGAATATGTTGTTCAGGACTTTCCACTCCCCGAGTGCGCGTGTGTCTGTCTGTGTGTGTGTGAGAGAGAGAGAGTTAGTCAGCCTCAAACGAGTACATGGTGCGCTGCGTAAAAAACATCGACACGAGGGAGACAAAGGCGGCTGGGCGTGGTGCTGGCCACCCCCCCCCCTCCCCGTGTGCCGTTCTGGCCTTCACATGTGCTCGCTATACAGCACTTGCCCCAACAATCTGTTAAGGCTATGCGGGGGATCTTTGTTTTTTTAGTTAGAGTTCGGGGAACGCTGCGCTCCGAATTCAGCGGTCACGAGTTCGAGTCGCCCTTACGGCCAACAACAGCGGTGATTATCTTAACTGGTCCCATGCTTCTCTTAGGCCGACTCGTTATCAAACGATTGCCTCGTGTGATGCGTACACATCGCCGCTAGGGGAGACAAAGACGGTCGCGCGTGGCTCTGGCCATCACACCCGCTCGCGTGCCACACCGGCCTTCACAGTGCTTACTAACAGCACTTTCCCCAAGTCAGCCTGTTAAGGCTATATGGGGGATCTTTGTCTTTGTGTTAGACAGAGCGCTGTTGTCAAATTATTCCCATTCTGCTCTGCTGCCCCCTCTTCCCTCCCGCATAGTCTGGAACTCCTTTCCCCTGCAGTCCGTGCTGCCGACTCCCTGCCAATGTTCAAGTCCAGGTTCAGAAAACTTCCTTTTTACGCCGACCCACGACTCACTCGCTCTCTCTCTCTCTCGTTACAATATACACGTGTACACTCTTGATGTGCAGCGTTATTGGCATTACGTTGTATTTCGACGCTCTATACTTTCAAGTTGTATTTCAACGTATTGTATGTGGATAGAGCGTTAACAATATATGCACGACTATTTAAACCACGTCTCCCTACATCACGATGCTTTAAAAAAAATTGGAAAACTTTTGCCAATCCACTGCTGGATGAGGGCCTCTCCATGTTTGACCATACTTCACCACGCTCGTCATTGCGGGTTGGTGTGTGAAGTGTTTAGGAAAGTTCACGGGATCGGGGGAAGCTACCACGCGCCATCGATTTGATCGTTTCCGGGAATCGAACTCTGTTGAGCAGGTTCGGAGCGCAAGTGCGCTAACCACTGTGCCACCGCCCCTCCTAAAATAATAATCATCGTTTATATTTTGCTACGCGTCCACCAGTGGAATTGTAACTGTTTGCTAGAGATGGCATTGCATCGCGCGCTTTCGGATGCGCTTCTGCGGCCGTCTGGAACGCTTTCTCTTTCGATATTAAAAAGTAGCTGGAGCTGTGCACTTTTAAATCTAGACGGGAAATCACTTTCTGTAGAACTGCTTTTGTGTCTTAGTTTGTTGTCCCCCCCCCCGCGCACCTCCGATTGACACGGTTGACTACGTACAGTGCAAAATAAGTTCAACGTGCATGCACACAGCTGCTCGCACCTTCTTGGTTCTTTCGGTAAAGTCACGTAGAAGGGAAGTAATAAAATAATAAAAATAAAACATGATAAAATAATATAATATTTATTATGTTTTATTATTATTATTTTATTACTTCCCTTCTACGTGACTTTACCGAAAGAACCAAGAAGATGAAAATAAAATAATATAATATTTATTATGTTTTACTTTTATTATTTTATTACTTCCCTTCTACGTGACTTTACCGAAAGAACCAAGAAGATGAATCCCTGCAGTCACGAAAGCTTTAAATCGAAATTTAACAGCTAAATTTCACACGTTTGAATAATGGACAGCGTCACACCCTCGAGTGAATGTCGGAATTTCGTCGCGGCGTGCCGCTTTTTTTTTCTCCACAACGAGCGCACGACGAGACGGAGCGACTGCAACGTATCAACGACGTCCGCCGAAGCCGTCACGCCGCGTCACCGACGACTGTTCCGCAAAGTTGCCGGTGGCGTTGAGCGTCGACCGAATCCAGGCGATGGGAACGGCGCTCGCGGGCGTGACGGATCCCGCGCGAACGAATGGAGGGGGAACGAAGGGACATCGATCGGCTCGTGCCGGGGGGGGGGGGGGCAATGTCGGTTCTCGCAAAGAGTGACGCTTCTTCGATAGGCTCAGCATTATTTAAACACGAGTGGCGAGATGATCATAATTATTGTTGCTATTAATTGAACGCCCCTGAAGATAAATAAATACGTGAGTTTATTGATGAAATATTTTCGAACGATAGCTTGTGAACTAATTAGTTCGTAGTGTGATGTGCGACACACAACACGTGCAAGGGGCTTCGTGCACAGATTATTCCACCACGACCGCGTTCTGCTCGCATGGGTGTATACGCCAGCATCGGCGCAGAGTGGCACTCGCTCAGATGTAAGTTAAAGATGCATTACTTGAGTCAAAGCGACTTCGCGTGAGAGCAGGGGTCGGCTACCTACAGATTAACATAGTGTCCACAGACCAGCGTAGGGACACACAGATGAGACTAACACGAGACCTACAGATTAACATCATGTCCACAGACCAGTGTAGTGACACATTGATGAAACAAAAATGACTCTTCTTATAATTTTGTTCGCCCACCACTGGCGCTCGAGTGAGTTTAAATTCCGAGTCCAGTGGTAACAATTACCACTGGACTCGGAACAATAACAACTTAGTACCTAATTTATCGACCCTTCTCCTAGACCAGGATCTGAGCTCGCGCGCTTCTAATTGCCAAGGCAATGATCCCCCGCCCCCCCGTAAGACTACAACAGCCTCTGGCGCGAGCACCTACTACAACCACTCCCGAACGCCTTTGTCTCTCCAGTGGTAACGTTGACGCACCGCACCGGGTCGTAATTTAAGACTGAGTCGACCTAGCGGAGGCCCAGGGAGAGTTGAAAATATTCGCCGCTATTATCGGTCGTGAGCAGGAATCTAACTCGGATCGCCGCACGCTTGCTTGATGCGCAGCGATTCAGGAACTGTGATTGACGAGTGTTTGTGAATCCGTAAAATAAAGAACAACACGAGATGCGGTAGCTGAACGAGACGGAGCCTGTAAAATACAGACTCACAGTGAGACACAAATGAGCATCGTACAACGTGACCAGCGCGCTAACACGACTGGTGACGAGTTGAGTAGTTGAGTGATCCAACTTCTAAATTAGTTACTTCATGGCCGGAAGGCTGAACAATTGTCACACATGCAGTCGAGTCCATACGTAAAACTGGAAGAAAATCAAACACACCGAAACCCAACCGTGGTTAATCCATTGTTGGACCTTTGACCCACTCCCCCTCCAAGAGTTACGACTCCGAGATTGATGGCTCGAAGTCGTAGGTCGGTCTCAGCCAGAAGTCCCACGTTGCTCCGAGTCTCTCGCGAGAACGCTCCGTTACCAGCGCCGTCAAGTTGAGTCGCCTCCCGCGGAGTGTGACGCTAAAGCCGAAAGACGGCGCGAGAGAGAGAGAGAGAGAGAAAAATCAACAACCTCGCCACCGGTTGCTGAGTCGTAGTCACATCAGCGGTGTCCGTACAGCAGAACGCACGACCCGCGAGCGAGCGAGCGAGTGCGTGTGTTGTGTATATAGCTCAAGTAATAGTGGTGTAAGCGCCCTGCGCTACGAACCCGGCCACGGTTGACATCAACGTTGAGTATATGCACCGGTCGATGGTCTCCCCCCTAGGTTGACTCGGCCTCAAGCGAGCAACCTTGTGCGGTGTGTAAACATCGCCACCCTGGGAGACAAAGGCGGCCGGGCGTGGTTGGCGCGTGGTGCTGGCCACCCGCCACCCACACCCCCCCTAACTCCCAGCGTCCCAGCCTTCATAGGTGCTCGCGAAGCAGCATTTGCCCCAAACAGTCCCGTGTAGCTTCTATATATGGGGGGGGGGGGGGGGGGGTGGAATTGTTGTTTGTAACTGTCGATCTGTACGTGCGGCGATCAACGCCTTCAATCTCTGTCCTGTCTCTCTCTCTCTGTGCGAGCCGATCGCCCCTGGGCTCTCACGGCTGCTGTTATCTCGGCTGGCTTTGCTTGCTTTGCTTTCACACAAGCCGAGATCCACTGCCTCCCCCTCTCCCTACCACGCACCCTCCTTCGACACCGCAAACGGCTACGTACGAGTTGGTGGACGCACGGTTATAGGGAATGAGGACTTCGCAAACAACAACAACAGCAACGACGGCACAACAACAACAACAGGATTTCAACCGGGGCCGCGATGCTTATTGCAAACGGTTTCGTTATATTGCACACAACGGGCAGACTGATATATGACAACGCTACACACGGGAATGCACGCGGACGCGAACGCGTGTTCAACAGCAGCAACGAAAACAACAATGTATCCGTCACTCGTCACCACGGCGCAAGTGCCAGGCTAGGTGCCTTTTGCGGCCGTCGTGCGAAGCGTCGACGGCTCGCTGCTGCTGGGAAGGGTGCCATGGGGGGGGGGGGGGGGTCATTCCTCTCGGCGTCGACTGTCGTTTGGTCTGATGGGATGATCACGCGGCGTCTAAATCACCGCTGCTGTCTGAATGTCGCTAAATACGACCCCCGCGATGTCACTTGCGTGGGGAGCACAGGCTGCGGGTGCACGCGCGCGCGTGCGTTTGTGTTGGGAGCGGTGGCGCGGTGGTTAGCGCGCCGCGCTACGAACCTGGGCCACCCGAGTTCGATTCCCGCTCGCGGCCCAACACCGGTGACGATTATCTGAACCGGTCCTGGGCCTCTCGTAGGTTGACTCAGTCTCAAATGAGTACCTGGTGCGGTGTGTAAACACCGCCACTGGGGAGACAAAGGCGACCGGGCGTGTGCCGTGCCGGCCTTCAAAAATACTCGCTGACAGCACTTGCCCCAACAGTCCAGTGAGGTTATTCGGGGGCTCTTTGTCTTTGCCGTGGAGGTGGAAGGCTGTGTAATAATTCTACACTGTTGTGTATTAAATATTAAGATATCGTAGATGGTTAATACGCTATTCATAGTAAATATGAGCGTATTTGGCTGCTGTCAATTTCCACTTTATAATACGTACATTTTGTTGAGCTATCATTTTAGCTAGGACGCTTATGAAAAAGCGCCATATTAAATAGATCAGTGCGCCTACACCTGGTCAAATAAAAATAGTGAAAATAGTTTCCGTGAATGACACGTGGAGTGTGGTGCGTGTTGTTTACGAGCCGGGCGCTTGAATTCCGCGCATCTCGAACGATGCAGTCGCAATAACACCGTGGTCGTTGTTGACAGCCCCATGTCAATCCACCGCTGGATGAAGGCCATCCTGTAGGCCCGAGGGTTGTTCGACCACACGTCAGCCACGCGAGTCGTTGCAAGCCGGGACGACGAATCGAACTCGGGTTGATTGAGCTTCAGATCAAATCGCTGGTAATCGCTGCGTCACCGCTCCGCACATGCAACGCAGTGGTATAGTTTAATGCGTAGGAGGCTTTCGCGACCAATATCATAAATAATGCAGGTTTTTTTCGGGGGGGGGGTTAGATCGCGTAAATATTGAAATGTGCCGTTAAACCCTCCACCACCCGACGCAGCCAATTAGTAAGGTTCGTCACGTAAACAGAACGTTCCAATTCATTACTTGTTGTGGATTTGCTCTCCAACACACCGGTGTGCTGGACTATTGACGAATTGGCCACGTTCTATTTACGTCCCAAACCTTACTAATTGGCTGTGTCGGGTGGTGGAGGGTTTAACGACACATTTATATTTAAGTGATCTAACCCCCCAAAAAAACCTGTCGCACGGGTCAGTTGAGCTATATATTTAGCACCAAATGTAATTATAACCACAACCAGTTCATTCAAATGTCTCAATGCGCTCGAATTAGAGGTCACATATGCGCGGCCAGGCAAATGCACGAGGATGAGATAGGTAATGATGCTTATCTATAACCCGTTGAAAATACCGGTTAAAACCATTCGCCACTGTCATTGGTTGTGAGCGGGATTAACGCAACGTGCTAACCGTTTCCCCACCGCTCCCCATACCAAACACGCACTTTTACCATAAAAAAACCAAAGATCTCCACTTTATAGCTTGAACAGGCTTCTGGGGCAAGTGCTGTTAGGGAGCACCTATAAAGCCTGTGTAACGGTACACGATGGGTGACCAGCACCACGAACACCGCGCCACAAGAACACGTACACACCGCAACACACGCAACATACCAAAACGCGCGTGCACACGGAAATAAACAAATACACACACACACACGCACATACACACCGGAACACGCTACTACTAATGGCAACCACAACAACAAACACACCACACACACGGGCACGCATTACGGGCAAACGCATTAAACAAAAAGGCAGGACTAATTGTACATGGCCTTAGAGAGTGTTGCGGAAAGTGTTGTTCGCGAGCACCTATTAAGGGCACCGATGCACGCTAGGGGATAGTGTGGCCAGCGTCACGCTCACACGACCGTCTGATGTTCTCTCTGCTGTCGATGTTCACGCAGCCAATCAGCGCACCTCGTTCACGGCTATGTCGACCTAGGGGAGGCCCAGACCACGTTCATGTATCTTAATGGTGTCGTTTATGGTGGCTTGGAACTGAGCCTAGTGATCGGAAAAGTAGTGTAATTGTATGTGTACACACATATATACGCACGCAGACAAACGGATGCGATCGTATGTGTAAATCATGCGTTATACTCTATGTAAGTGCCGCTTCCATTTCCTTTCCGCGAATTTCGCGATTCCTACGTTCATCAGAATTATCTTGAACCTTCGTCAGCTTAGCAGCGTCACACAGAATATGTGTGTGCGTGTGTGCGTGTGTGTGCACGCACTCGTTATGCAACGTTACACAATTACGCCTTCAACGATTCGCAATAAAGGTTCTCATGGTCTTGCGATCCCAAGAGATCGTCTTACTTATCCCCCGACATCGCCCACCCGCAGGCCAGGAGTGGTAATAGTTGACGTCTGCTTGTATAGTCAGCCCGACGTCCTTACTAGCTCGTGCCAGACCGTCTCACGGACGGTTCGAAACTTACATTTCTAAAATACAGCCCTT
The DNA here is from genome assembly GCF_015708825.2 of Lethenteron reissneri. Lineage (NCBI taxonomy): Eukaryota > Metazoa > Chordata > Hyperoartia > Petromyzontiformes > Petromyzontidae > Lethenteron > Lethenteron reissneri. The sequence continues at coordinate 7,016,820 of NC_083795.1, forward strand.
AATTAGAGGAAAAACAATCAGACAAACTGAATGTCACGAGTGACCTTGCAGCCTCCTTGAGCCTTAACCCCCTCCCGATAATATCACGAAAATGACTTCGTGTGGGCATCGAGGTGCCATACCCTGGCTCTCCAGGAGAAGGCAGTACAGCAAGTTGACTCGTCTCCATCTGTTTACAATTGCGCGGGGGATTGAGCGTTGCCCCCTCGCGCGCGTGGGATTTTCTCCGGATGCCCCGGTTTCTGCTCACTTTTATTAGCACTCTCAATTAATATTTTAAGAAAGCATCTTAAAATAAAAATCCGAAGCAGGACCCTCCTGAAAAAATAGTTATAGGATGCAGCGTGACTTTCCTGGAACAGTAAATACATTAACTATTATCATGTAGAAAACATTCGGTCACGGTTTTTTTTTTTACGTAGGTTAAGGTTCGAAGGTCGTGTCATTTTCTTCATCATCATCATCATCGGCACCACAGGCCAGAGCTTCGTAGTCGGTGCGTCTCAGATGAAGTCCCGACAGGTGGGCCGTGGTATTTTCAGACTTCTTCATACGAACGGAGCTCACCTCGCTGTTCGCAAACTCGGGATAGACGAACCCACGGGGCTGTGCAGTGGCCGATCAAGGCCCCGACGTCCCATCTCTCGCCCTCGCCACTCCATTGGCTGTGCACGCGCAGTGCGGCAGCAGCCTCCAGCCCCGCATTACCTCTCACCCACCCACCCACATTTGGGATGTGTGTTTGTTCGGTGAGCCTGGAAGATCGAGGAAGCTCCAAAGTGCCGCGTGCCGTGGAATGAACGAAGTTGAGGAGTAGTCGGCCATTGGCCACCGATTGCTCCCGGTCAGAATGAGCACTCAATCGATCGCTGTAAGACGGGAATTACTCAAGTAAACGGTGCGTGCAATGGACAGGCGATAGCTATCTCTCTCACACACACACGGAACAAATTCACGTTCTTATACCTTCGCCCGAATCATGTCTGTCCATGCAATATTCAATAACCATTGCGTGGACCAACTCTCGTTCTCTCTCCTTCCGCCTCCCCACCCCTCTACCCCGACCCTACACCCCCCTCCCTCCCTCCCCGGCGCATTGCGCACAACTCAGGGCCCGAGACCGGCCACGAAGGGCTGCTCTTTCCGGGTCCGTTCGCTCGCAAGCCGAAGCGCATCCGCACGGCGTTCTCGCCGTCGCAGCTGCTGCGCCTGGAGCACGCGTTCGAGAAGAACCACTACGTGGTGGGCAGCGAGCGCAAGCAACTCGCCAGCAGCCTCAGCCTCACCGAGACGCAGGTGCCTTGCCTTCGCTTCGTTTTGTTTCGTGTTTTGTTTGTAGTTTTGCACGCGATTTCATCTGAAGCTGAATTAGGAACCCAAGTTCGATTCCCGGGCCGCGCCTCGCATCGGCGGCGAGCGGTATCTGAACCTGTTCCCTGCTTGTGCCGACGTGGGGGTTGAAGTATGGTCAAACTACCATCGTGCCCACATGCCCTAGGAAGGCCTTCATCCAGCAGTGGATTAACAAAGGGCTGTAAAGAACTACTACGGAATTATTACGACTACATCGTCTGCGATGCGCACAACTCGATCAGCCGACTCGTGAGCATCACGCCCCAAGCTGTACGTGATACGCATGCGAATTACTTAATTATTTAGCTATATTATTTGACCAGCTAAGGCCCACTGAGCTCTATAGCTCTTTTAGAAAAGCGACCTGGCGATCACAAATGACAGCTCAGCGAAGTGGCTTATCACGTGGAAATGCACAGCAGCCAAATACCTTAAACGCGTGATGTTGATTCTAAATGTGGATGGAAAAACTGGAGGACCAGGGGAAAATCAACGCGACTACGGGGAGAGAGAACTTGCAGACTTCAGTTATAGAGCAGGAGTCAGGGTCGGGATGGAACCCATGCGCTCCTGTACACCAGGCGAGAGAGATAGCATCTCGTCACCGTGACTACTGCCCCTTTTGCCAATACACAGCTGGATTGGCAAAAGGGGTCGATTGAACACACACCTGTGGAGCACGCTGATCACTGCTGATTGGACATTGGCAGGTGGGGTTCTACGACGCGTAACTACACCTGTGGTTTTTTTTTTGTGGTGGTGGTAGTGGCCACTCATCCAAGCGCCATCCAGGTCGGTGATTCTGCCCAGCGGTGGTGCGTTCGCCGCTTTGTCCTAGAGGTTTCGCGGTTCTATTCCAGCGGCCACCCTGATTATTACTGTGGGTGTACTGGCCGTACAAACACCCACCCTCTACTGCGCAATGGACGTTAAAGATCCCTGATGTTATGCGCAAGAGTCGGGGCCTATTGTGTTGCAGGCGTCTGAACGCAAATTTACCAAATATGAAAAGAATCGCCCGCAAATGACTCCTACGGCGAAAACATGGCAGGACCCTCCTGAAAACGAGTCAAGACACTCAGTGAGGATTTCTTGACTTAAATAAATAGGTGATAATAATGCGTGATGGGATCGGCATATTCGGGGTAATTAAGTCACGGGCAGGTGATTATCACGGGGGGCTTGATTTATCACTTAGTTTTTTTTTACCGGATCGTTAGAAGACTTTAGATGGACACGTCTCTAGAGTTGACACAGTCGTCGCGAGACGTATACTCAATGTGGTGTGCCGGGTGCAGAAATAGTTCCCGGGTCACTGAAACCGACAGACCAGGCTAAAAGGAGGGCCCAATTTATTGCAACTACACCCATCATCATCATCATCATCGCCATCATCATCGTCGTCGTCGTCGTTATTATCATCATTGTCGTCGTCGTCGTTATCATCATCACAATACGGCCGGTGATTCGAGAAACAAAGCAAGTTGCACGTGGATGAGCGACAAACATGGAAGTTAGCAGCAACGTTCCTCAAAATGTGATGTGCTATGAAGACGGGCCATTGCCCGAAACGTCGCCGGTTGTGTTTAGTTTTGTTGTTAATTGCGCTTGTGCACTAATGCTAACGCAGCAGCGGCAGCAGCAGCACAATGAGTTAATTTCCGAAATGTAAACGGTTGTTTGATCTGGAGAGCGGGAAAACGTTTAATAACGCACCGATTGCTTGGTTGGGTTGTGATTTGATCGCTAGAGATGCCTTTTTGGCAGACCACTTAACCACAAGTAGTTGTAAGCTCATGATCTTCCGACTGACTAATTTAAAAGACGTTTGACATCATCATTATCTTTACAATGCCACCGTCGGTATATTGAAAGGCATTTGGCCATTCATTTCGCGTTTAAATAGCGAATCAAGTGTTGGCCAAGGATCAGTGCCTTCCATGCGCAGCGCTGAGATGAACAGACGACCCCGAAGCTGTTCGTGTCTAACTTATATTATCACCAACATACGTCACACTAGTAATCATACATTCACAATAATGATTCACATACGCAGTCAATGGGCGCACGTATATTCTTTATAGCATACACATCTACTGTCCATACATAACGAACCCCGTGTAGCCACACAGACTTCTGCGGAAAGCGATTTTAAGCGAACGTCTGTCAACGACTAAGAAGTCGTTAGTTGCTTAAAGTGTGAGTCGATGTGAGTCGACCTGGGAGAGGCTCACATTGAGATTAAATTCGGCAACGACGTTTCTATCCGTGGCCGGGAATCGAACTCAGCTCACTCGGTTCAATGCGCAGTACGCTAACCGCTGCACCACCGCCACCCCCCTCCCAACCCACCTCACCCCCCGGAACCATAATGCACACACACACACACGCACGCACACGCACGCACACACACACACACACGCACGCGCACACACACGCACGCGCACACACACGCACACGCACGCACACACACACACGCGCACACACACACGCACGCACACACACACACGCACACACACGCACACGCACGCACACACACGCACACACGCACGCACACACACGCACACACGCACACACGCACGCACGTACCCTTTCACGCAATAATCCAGAGAGAGGCGGACTAAGGCAGATTTAGGATCGTTAGGGTTTAATCTCAACGCCCGGGGCTTACAGAGCGAGGCTGTCGCTTGTTTCGTGATTCTCGGGGAGCAGTTTTAATGCCACAGGCTCAGAGAGACAAACGATGGCGTATTTATGGGGGGGGGGTGTAGCGTTCGTTTTTTTTACATTCTCCACTCGTAACGTACGAGCGGCCTAGCCGCGAGATACCAAACATTAGCAATGCAACTGAACGCATTCGTCAATAACAACCGTGCGGCCTTGAAAATAATAAAGTGTAGGGTTAGACGACGTTTTGGGGAACGGTCCTTCCGCATGGCGCATGCGCTGCGATGAAAGGGCGCCGTTGATCATTGGGTCGACGTCTCATTGTGCATCGTGCCAACGAAGCAGCGGCAGCAGCGGCAGCAGCGGCAGCATTAGCAAAGTAATTTTTTTTCAAATAATAAATACAGATAACACCACCCATCCTCACCGCCGTTGATCCACAGCGGGTTTATTAAATGTGTGTGTGGGGGGGGTCGCAGTTTAAGGGGCGACGATTCGATGCAATAATTCGCGCTGCCTCGTTTGTTTTTACCGCTCGTCTGTATTGTTCGTGTTGGCGCCGTTAGCTCTAGATGCAACATTCGGACACGTTTTGTGTAACTCGTGAATCAATCGGTTCTTACGCGATTCCACGTCGCAATCGTGAGCGCAACGAGCAAACACTGGGTAACCCGCTCGAGGCTGAGTCGATCTAGGGGAGAGCCAGGGCAGGGTTAGATACCACTTGCCATTATTAATCCATGTTTTATTCGGGTTAGGCCACACGTGTTGAGTGGTTTTATACCAACAAATATTGCTGTGAACCCTCCACCATCATGGCGAGATTGCCACGTTTACACAGACAACATTATTTATACTTAGCCAAATGTGTTGATCCAATTCTCATCGATAAAACTCCCGCTCACGGGTAACTTAAGACTTTCCTGCACTGAATTTGACATCAATATCGAGGACGTTTCACTCAAACTACTTTGAACTTCATCCGATAATTCATGACAAATATTTGTTTTTATCCTGGGCCGTGGATTGAACCGAGGTTATTCTGGATTGTGGCGGAGAGCCGTACACAGACATTCACGTCCGCACATGAATTTTATACACTGCAGTATATATATAGTACACGTGGTTTGCTCGTTAAATGAGCGTGAAAAAAAACCGCTCGTAGCAAGCTTACGACTATGAGATATTGGTGTTAATTCCACATTCCTATGGCTGGAGTTAGTCTATAACAACAATACAAGCTGCTACTGATATACGATCAAAGGGGAGACGGAGATCTGTTCTACACCTACATAGGGCAAGTTTAACACTAAACGTGACATCCGGCTCATACAGAACGGCACTCGTGTGCAGGTCCAAACTTAGATTCGTAAACATGGTCAAGGTGCAACCCTGAAATGTTTTGCCAACGCCACTGCTGCCGGAAGAGCCTCTACTACAGAGGGAACTCCAGATAATCATTAGATCGTGTTTGGGTTACTCTATTTTCAGACGTCTTGGAAGAGGAGATTATATATATATACGCACAGTTTAATATTTGTATATTTTGTCATGGTAACGCATTAATAGGTCGATTGTGTATTGTATGCAGCGGTAGAGAGAGCATGTTCTTGGTCGCGTTATTCAGGGGGGTTATTGTAATTCACTTCGTCAACTTAACGCACTCACGAACACAAAGATCCCCCGTATAGACATTAACAGGCTGTAGGGGCAAGTGCTGTTAGCGAGCACCTATTAAGGCCGCCACGGCACACGAAGGGGTGGGAGGCCAGCACTACGCCCGGCCGCCTTTGTCTCCCTAGTGGCGATGTTTACACGCCGCACAAGGTATTCATTTGAGGCTGAGTCGACCTATGGGAGGCCCAGGAACGCCTTTAGGTAATCGTCACCGGTGTCGGCCGTGAGCGGGAATCGAACTCGGTTCGCCGGGTTCGCAACGCAGCGTAGCGCTAACCGCTGCACCACCGCTCCCCACAGGCGCGCGCGCACACACACACACAGCACTGACGAAAAATCCACTTAGTCCTAAGCATGGAGAGTCGTGTTTTTTTTCTTCTTCTTCTCAGTAACATCGAGTGAGCGCATCACACACACAGTGCTGGCAATCGCGAATACACTAACTTTAGAAATCCATAGGTCGGGCAGCCAAAGCAATGACCACGTGTGTCCTACTCATTGCCCTGTTGTACCCGGCCGCGCGCAGCTCGAGTGGGTGATGCATTTCACAATGTGGACACCGACTGCCTCTTTCGTCAGTCAGTGCACTGCTGGGCGAGGACCTCCCCCACGCCTCCGTCGGCCGTGGATTTGGGGGGGGGGACGAAATTTGTATGAGCACGTTTGACTATGTACTTTACGAAAAAAAAGTTCAACATACGTACGTTATGTTCGTATGTACGTATGTAAAATGCATAGGTGTGTGCACATGTGACGATGATCTGAACCTGTCCCGAGCCTCGCCTCGGTCGACGCAACCTCCAATGAGCGCCCGGTGCGATGTGTTCACGTCGCCGCTGATGGCCACCCACCCCCTCGTGTGTGTCGTGCCGGCCTTGCTCAGAGGTTCTAGATTTGAAGCTTTCGTGACTGCAAGGATTCATACTCTTAGGTTTTGTCGGTAAAGTCACGTAGGTAAAAAATGAAATTAAAATTAATAAAAGTAATAATTGAAATAAAATAATAAAATTGCCCAAAGGTACTCCTCGCGCACAGCACTTGTTCCTGCAGTCTGCGTTAAGGCTACACGGGGAATGTGGCTTTATCTTCGCCGTACGTACAATTCAGACTCAGAACATGTCTTTATACTGGAGGAATACGATGAGCTATGAAGCTCTTTTTTGACAGTGGTCCAGTAGTTGGCTGGGTGGCCCCGGGTCTGTTCGCTGGCTCGAGTCTATACCCCCCCTCCCTCCCCCCCCCCCCCCCCATTAATTGGATTAAAAAAAACACTTAAAAAATAAAAACCCAATCCAGGACCCTCCTGCAAAAGAGTCATCCGACTCAGCGTGGCTTTCCTGGATGGATCAATAAATACAAATATTTGTTTTTTCATCACCCACCTCTGCCCCTCCACATTGGCGACAGATGCTCTCCATCAGGAAGAAACTTGTGGATTGTATTTGGAAATGGATGTTGTTATGTATGTTGAACTTATTTCACACCGTACGGAGCCAACTGTACAAATCGGAGGTGCGGGGGAAGGACAACAAACTAAACTCAACAAGCAGAGAGTTCGTTTTAGATTTAAAAGTGCGTAACTCCAGTGTGCGTCCTAATGTCGGGAGGGAGAGCGTTCCAGACGGCCGCAGAAGCGCATCTGAAAGCGCGCGGTGCAGTGGCCGTCTTTGCTCGATCAAATAGAGGCTTTAGCGCTCTGCAACTCTTGACAATCGCTTGCCCTCTCCCGTAACGAGTTGCTGCTGCTGCAGTATACAATAACGTCCGTCATCAGCCTAGGGTACTCATCGAGCAGTGTTAAGCAGGCATACGAGTACAAATGTACTCACACAGACACATTGGCAGTACGACAGTACTCACATAAATACACGCGCATATATACTCGCGTTAATATATATACACACACACCGGTACTTGAATCCAGTATTACAATTAAAAACTGAACGCATATATACGCAGAATAGCATGCTTGCTGGTACGCATAATGTGCCCAATACCTGCAGCGCTTGGAGCAATTGTGCACTGTGTACGACTCATCAACTGTGTACGACTCATCACAGGAATGTAGATCATGGATCAACTCATCAACGGTGTACGACTCATCACAGGAATGTCGATCAGAGATAAAATCATCAAGTGCGGACCACTCATCGCAGGGCTGTCGATCATGGATCAACTCATCAACTGTGTACGACTCATCACAGGACTGTCGATCATGGATAAACTCATCAACTGTGTACGACTCATCACAGGAATGTCGATCAGAGATAAAATCATCAAGTGCGGACCACTCATCGCAGGGCTGCCGATCATGGATCAACTCATCAACTGTGTACGACTCATCACAGGACTGTCGATCATGGATCAACTCATCAACGGTGTTCAACTCATCACAGGAATGTAGATCGGAGGTTACCACTCGGATTTCTTTGCGCTTCTTGCCGAGCTCGGCTCTGCGAGTTTGCACCGTTTAATCACAGAGACACGAGCGCTGGGATTAATTAAATGACAACGGCAGCTTCAGTTTATAGCGGCATGAAGGATTTAGTGGGAGGGGGAGGTCGGCGCTAATTGAGAACATTTGTGAAGATTTCTGTCTGTTCCACTGACAAATTTGAAATTAGTCAGCATGATGGTAATACTAATTAAAGGTATATTTGTTATTCCACTGCTGGATGAAGGCCTCCCCCACGCCGCGTCAAACACAGGGTTGTTTTGACCATACTTCACCACACTGGTCAGCGCGTGTTGACGAAGGGGGTGGGTGACCCAGGACTGGTTCGGATATCGTTCACCACCGAGCGAAATTAGCCGTGGCCTGGAATTGAACCGAGACGGCCGAGTTTGTGACGCAGTGCGCTCATCGCTGCGTCGCCGCTCAAACACACCGCGGTGATTTGTTATTATTTGATTGTACGACTCAAATGAAACGAATTCTCAGCCAGGTTTTCTACGCTCGTTTTTTTTGTTACTTTTGCGCTCCGTAAATATCCGTAGCAAAAAAAAACCCGATGTTGCATTGCGACATCGTTTACCTGCGTATTCACCGTCCGGCATGATCACTCCACTGCTGGATGAAAGCCCTCCACCCCCCTCCTCCTCAATCGCCCTCGACGCGGTTATTCTCCCGCAATTTACAATTCGGAATTTAAAAAAAGCCATTCCGCGTTAAAATCGGTCTCCAGCGCACGACAGTGAAGAGAGCGTAGGGATTCTAGATTTGAAGCTTCCGTGACTGCAAGGATCCATACTCTTAGTTCTTTCGGTAAAGTCACGTAGGTAAAAAATGAAATTAAAATTAATAATTGCTGTGACGGTTTCACCTGAAGACGGAAGCTTGTGTTGCCTCCGAAACGTCGTGCTTTTATTGTTTTATTTTTTATTAATTTCATTTTTTTACCTACGTGACTTTAGGGAAAGAACTAAGAGTATCGAGCGTAGGGACACAACGCGAGCAGGCGGCGTGACGAGGCCGCGCAAGGTCGCGAGTGAGCGGCGGTTCACCCCCCGGGACTGATCCGAGTACCGAGTCCTCAGTGGCGGGGGGTGTAGGCGGGGGGGTCTTTATCTCGCCCCCGACTCGCTGCAGCTGCGGACGCCAACGCCTCCTCCTCCTTCCTCCGCCTGGAGCCATCTACTCATCACGAGTCACCCAATGCAGTTGTAGGGCCCCCGGCGTGGAGCGTTGGGGAACGTGCCGTGAGCAGCCGCGACGTTGATAGGCCGACACGGCGCACGACGGAGCGCTGTGGATGTCGCAACAACGCGTGGCCGTCTTTGTATGCAGCGCACCTAAGCGGACTTTGGTGATGGCCGGTGTCGGTTTTGATGACACCGCTCGCTACTGATGGGTTATTGGAACATCGCAGTAATCACTGCAACCGCCAGCGCCCACACACACACACTCACACACACTCTCACACATACACTCACATACACACACACACTCACACACTCACACACATACACACTCATACACATACATATACACTCACACACACTCACACACACTCACGCAGACATACAGTACTCACACACATACATACACACACACATACACACACTCACACACACATACTCACACACATACATATACACACACACTCACACACTCACACACTCACTCACACACTCACACACACATACACACATACACACACTGTCTCTCATCGCACACGCGGAGACGCGTACTTGAGTGGTAGCTGAACCGATGCTGGCTCCCCCTTAGGTCGACTACGCCTCAGACTAAATACCTCGGGCCCAGTGCTGCCGGCGGCACTTGGGAGACAAAGGCGGCCGAGTGTACTTGTAACCGTGCCATACACACTGCACTTGTCCCGACAGTCTGTATACTGCACAGTACATATAGACTGCATAGACGAGGCTGACAGTGGGATGTATGCTGTTCGTGAAACACGTGTACACGCAAACCGCATTCACCACACGCACACACACACGCACGCGCACGCAATGTCGGAGTGATCATACACGCGCAAGGGGATTCTTTTGGACAGCAACATTTGGGAGAAACCCTCGGATCCGTCCTCCCGTAACGCCCCGCACATCACGCGATGTCACAACGGCGGGTGTTGATGTACACGGCTTTGATTGACGGATCGGCCGCGTCGCTCGCGCTTTCAGATGCGCTTCTGCGGCCGTCTGGAACGCTCTCTTCCTTCCGATGTGAGAAAGCTACTGGGGCTGTGTCACTTTTAAATCATCTCCATTGAGAACTCGTTACTCCGATTAGCATGGTTGGCTACGTACGTCGCGACAAAAAAGTTCGACATACATTGAAACTACCGTTTAAGAGAGTTTACAGCATCCACGTGTGAACACGAACACACATTCCTCACCCATCGGCTTATTGGCTTGTAAGGACAAATATTATCACGCAGCATATGTTTCAGCTAGCAAACTCTGGGCAATCTGCGTCATTATTGGATGTCATCAGCAGGGGCAGGCCTGTTAAACAAATGCTGATGATAGCTTACCGCATGTTATATTATCGGCAAGAGCACTCCACACGGAATATGGGACGCCCGTTCAACGCAATGAGCGCAACTCATAGGCTAGGCTGTGTGTGTGTGTATATATACGTGTCTAGTTTAAAGAGAAGGCTTTTATGTTGAAATAAACGCCCCACTAATTGTGAAATCGGCAATTAGAGACGAACGGGAATCCAGACCATATTGGCCAATTATGATATAATGGCATGGAATCTGGCGAGCGAGCGAGAGCTGTGGGCGGATTAGCCAGACCGAGATGTGAAAGGGGGTGGTGGGTGTTGGGAACCGTGTCTGTGTGTGTGTCTGTGTGTGTGTCTGTGTGTGTGGCTTTGTGTGAGTCGGGCATGGTTGCGTATGTGTGGGGTAGTGAAGCGGTCATCTGAACCGGTCCCGGGCCTCCCCTAGCTCGACTCGGCCTCACCACGAGGGAGACAAAGGCGGCCGGGCGTGGTGCTGGCCACCACCCACCACCTCGTGTGCCGTGCCGACCTTCATGGGTGCTCCCTAACGGCACTTGCCCCTACAGTCTGTGAAGGCTATACGGGGGATCTTTGTGTGTGTTTGTTGAGTGAGTGCGGGTGCGGCTGGGGGTTGTGAAGGAGGGGTGGGAGCCGGGTCCCAGCGCCTCTCGCGAGCTGCACGCGGGGTCCCCGGCCAGGGGATGCGAGTAAGGGGACATCCCATCCATTTAGGACGTGCGCATGGAGGGGGAGGTGGGGGGGTTAACCCAAATGCGTACGCTTGCGTATGGGGGGTCTACTGACAATGTACGTATGCATAGGAAGCGGGGGGGGGGGGTGAAGCCTTGATAATAATTTGCCTACATTGGCCTTCAAGTGAGTTAGATAGTCCGGCGGTGGACTATCTGTTTGCTTTAACACGTTAATGTTATTAATCCTTGATTGTTTCTGCGTGGATTAAATATCGGCCGTTCTATAGGATTCGGGGGGGGGGGGAGGCGTCAGGCGTACGCACGCAGGTGGGGGGCAGTGTAAAAAGTACGCGTGTGTACAGGGAGGGGGGGGGGTCAGGTTTTGACAGATTTTTTTGCGTATCTACTCAATGGATGGCTCCTAAGCATTTAACCCCCCCCCCCCCCCCAAAGCTTTGACCATTGGACCCAGGGAGATTAACCGCGGGAGATTTAACCTGGGAGCTGAACAATTGCTCACCCTCCCAACCACTCGCACTCACACCACCACCACCACTCTCTCCACTCTCCCTCCATCTCCACTCCTCCAGCCAGCCTATGTCTCTCTCTCTCCCTCCTCCTTCTCCTCCTCCTCATACTCCTCCGCCCTGCTCCGCTGCGATTGACAAACTTCCCCTGAATAGGGCTCTGTCCCTGGCAATTAAGGGGTTAATAGACATCAATTCACTGATCGGCCTTGCGGACGATGCATGCCAGAGGGGTAGGCGAGGCTTCTCAACAAAGCGCGTCGCTAATGGGAAGAGAGAGAGACACGGAGAGGAGGAAAAGCCTGTGCGTGTGACGGAGACACAGATAGAAGGATTGTTTGTGTGAGAGAGATACACGGAGAGACAGAGAAGGGAGTGTGAGAGGCACAAGCATGCAGACAGGGGAGGGTGCGTGGGTGTGCGTGCATGGGTGAGTGTAGGTGGGCAGCGGTGGTGTAGTGGTTAGCGCGCTGCTGCTACGAACCTGGCCACCCGAGTTCGACTCCCGCTCACGGCCAACACCGGTGACGATAATTTGAACCGGTCCTGGGCCTCCACTGAGGCGACTCAGCCTCAAATGAGTACCTGGTGCGGTGTGTAAACATCACCACTAGGGAGACAAAGGCGGCCTGGCGTGGTGCCGTGCCGACCTTCATTGGTGCTCGCTTACAGCACTTGCCCCAACAGTTTGTTAAGGCTACACGGGGGATCTTTGTTTTGTTTGTGTATGTGTGTGAGAGAGAGAGAGGTCCCTACGGCCAATATTATATTTCAAAGGCAATAATGCGCTGCATTGTTTTGTTAATTATCATTTTAATAATAACCACACAGCGCGCCTGCGTCCGAGGGCACAAGGCGGTGCCTTGCATCGGAGCCTCTGGGAAACGAGAACTCGTGAGCAGCCGCTCGATTCTGAATGACGCTGCAGACGCGCAACAAACCCGCGCTCACGCCACGCTCACCCGGGGACAATCCGTACTTCTTCTTCCCACTGGCCGATGTGGATACGATATCCATTGTTGCAGCACCTCGACGCTCCCGTGCCCACATACATGCTCCCCGTCTTCACCAACCCGCCACCGACTATATGGGCGCGCGAGTGTGGGGCGTGGCCTCGCGTTCGCCGTCAGTTGCAGGGGTTCGCGGTTCGGAACCAAACGGCCACCTCGATTAATACTTGCCCGCGTGATCGCCGTAATGGTGCTACTGCGCGTACGGCAAGCGGTCTGCTTCGCAGACAACGTTAAAGATCCTCCCGACGTCATTCGCAGGAGTAAGCAGGCCATTGTGTGTCGGCGAGAATTGCTCGATTAGGATTACAGCACAGTTTATATTGCCATAATAGTGCTCAGTATATCTATACCATCCATTGCCCTCTATTGGTGGACTCATGCCCCGGATTGCACATGAGACGCATCCTGGTCTCCTGAGTTATCCACTGGTTCAACCAATTAAACTGGAAACTTACTGACCAGCGCGGTTGAAGTCAAACAAACACGCCACTCCATACACCCCCCCCTCCCTCCCATGACCGACACGGCCATAGGGAGATCATTAATCCAGCAGTGGACTGACGAAGGGCCGTACTCGCGCACTGGGCACCGCCACGAGTGTTTGTTAGCGCGCGCGTGCGTGGCAGAGGTCGCAAACGGGTTTTGATTCCTTACTCGTACCCGTACCCGGCCGCACCAAGGTCGCAAACGGGTACCCGATTGCGACCTCTGGGATGAAGCCATGTTGTAGGCGCGGGTGGGTTGATTCTAGGAACTTGAATTGTGAGAAGAGACAAGACGTTGGGAAATGAGTGACAAACGGTTACTCACCAGTGACTCACGGTCTACCCGTACCCGGCCGCACCAGGGTCGCAAACGGGTATCGGGTAGGGTACGGGTATCGAGTACCCGGTTGCGACCTCTGGTGCGTGGTGGGCACGAGCGCGAACTCGTTTCTCGCGACGCGTGAATGGATGCGTCCGGGGAAGCCGACGCGTGGCCTCTGCGCGTCTCGTGGCCGCCTGTGCTGGTTACTAAGTCGGTGTTGATGGTGCGGAGGGCGGCGCGAGCTTCAACCTCGCTGAGAGTTAGCATCGCCGATCCGAATTCACACGTTTTCCGTGGGAGTAGGCGACTTGTTGTGAAACTGTAAATTTAAAAATGTATATTTACCCAAGTCTCACTTGTCATCATCGTCGTCATCAGCCATGAGCTCTCCACTGCCGTGTAAAGACATCTCCACGCGTGCAAACCAAACATTGACTCCCCCCTCTCTTCTTAAGCGAGCGATGTGGTGGCTAAGCCTGTAATTACCCCGTTGTACAAGTGTCTTGGCATTGCTAAAGCCAGTCGAGCATTTACAGCACAGAGAGTGAAAGGCGTGCAAAGGAGACATCGCGTGAACGATTTGGCTCCAACATGCGAAATGTGGTCAAAAAGTAAAAAAACTAAATTGGATATAATCTTACGCAGGTGGTGGGAGTGGGGGGGGTGGGGGAGCTTAATCATAGCCAGCTCTGTCAAGGTGTGCTACCAGGAAGTGAATATCCCATACCCGGCACACCACATCCAGCATGCACCTTGCTCTGGCTGCAAGCTAATTGTCACGTGTTTCCTCCTCTCGGTCTTCCAGTGAACGGGAGATAGCGCGAGAGATGAATCCCTGACTTGACGCGGATAAGACACTCCCGTGTATAGGCGACGACTCTGGCTGAGCAATGAATCCGTCTTAGTAATGTACATCCGTGGGTGTGTGTACGTTGAACTTCTTTCGCACCGTACGTAGCCAGCCGTGCTAATCGGAGGTGGGCAGGAAGCACAGCAACCTATCCCCCGATGAAGGAGTCGCGATCTCAATGTGATCGCGCTTGCTTTAGGAAAGACACTCATATATGTACGAAATTATGAACATAAATTAATCAGTCGTGGAAAACATATAGGGGCCCAACATTGTGATATTAATAGCGCGAAGTTGAAGTTTGTTTGAGATCATGCTCCGATTACGTTTACGCTCACGGAAAAGGGGATGAACACAACTTTTAAGAACGATACCGGGGGAGAATTAAACAAAACGCAAAACAATACAAACGAGACGTTGAGGAATCGATTCGCGACACACTAATCGATCTATATAATCGAATCGTCTGGGTGGCTATGATGAGGGGGGCGCTTGAATCTTTCAGTTTCACACCGTCCGTGGCGCTCATGGTGGTAACAGACCCCTTGGCATCAAGGCGCTACGCATCGCTCACTCACGGGGAGATGGCGATAATGGAGAGGAGTTGTTGGGATTGCGGGGGTCAAGAAATGGGGGCAGGGAGCGGTGTAAAGTGGGGTCTGGGGGTGATGGGCGCCACGGTGGCTGGGTGATGTTGACTACCTCGCCCGGTACACAGGAGGTCGTGGGTTCGACGCCTGCTGCTGTATATTTGGGGTTTGCGTGTCTCTCTCCCCGTGGTCGCGTGGTTTTTATTTTTCCTCCAGGTCCTCCGGTTTTCCCCTCCACGTTGAGAAACACGCGTTTAAAGAATTTGGCCTCAATACATTTCCACGTGATAACCCAACTTCGTTGAGCGATCATTTGTGGCCAGGTCGCTTCTGAACAAAATCCCAGTGGGTCTGACCCGTTAGAATAACAAAAAATAGTTTCTATTTGCACGTATTTTACGCAGTACCTGCGAGCCCCCGGGTCGTCGCGATGTAACGGGAGGGGCTCGCGTCTCTGTGACCCCCTTCAAAAGAAGATGATGATGATGATGATAACCAGATGATGATGTGTAATATCCGGAGACAAAGGCGATGGCGATTGCGATGATTATGATTCCGATATATGATGATGCTGAGACAGGATGATATTATGAAGATGATGATTGTTGATTGTGCATTGGTCAACACTCTGGATGATTTGCTTCTGCGTTTCTGCATCTGTTGCGTAACACACTGTAAGTGCACGTACAGTACAGTTAATCTTCAGTAAACTAGAATGGATGTTAAATTTTCAATTTTTTTTATGCAATCGACTCCATATCGTCATAAAGCATGGAGCAGAGTGCTGTGACCAAGACGGAGCGTATGCTTTTCGTCTCTATTTCAGTTCGGCCTCGTTGGTTTGACAGCTAGAGTGAACTTTATTGGCTATATTAAGCGTACCAAGTGGTGGGTGGTGACGTTACGGATTTTCTTGAAAGCATATCAGGTGAGATTGAAAGTCCATGCTGGATACAAAATCACGCGTGTGTATGTCATGCCGGAGCCACGCCACAGTGCATTGTGAGTGCTACGCCTCTACTTAATTTGGAGCTTTCGTGACTGCAGGAATTACTCTTTGGTTCTTTTGGTAAAGTTAAGTATAAAGAAAAAATAATAAATTAAATACGAGCATACGACGTTTCGATTGCAACACAAGCAATCATCATCAGGTATAAATGAAATAGAAACACAAATCTAGTATACTTAGAAATGTAATGTAATACAACAGAGAATCGGATTACATAACAGTTAACACCCTACCTGGTTGATTACGTTCTTCCTGAGAATGCTAAATTTGAGAGAAAGATAAAACACAGAACTAGAGACATATAGACAGACATATAAGTAGAGACAGATTTCACAGAGATACATAGAGAGAGAGAGAGACGTACATAGGCATACAGAGAAACCACGTCTCTGTGTCGAGGCCTTAAATAGAGAGACCGGGTTCGATTTCCGCTCACGGCCAACACCAATGATGATTATCTGAACCGGTCCTGGGCATCCCCTAGGTCGACTCGGACTCAAATGAGTGCCTGGTGCGGTGTGTAAACATCGCCACTGGGGAGACAAAGGCGGTCGGGCGTGGTGCTGGCCACCCATCCCTCGTTTACCGTTCCGGCCTTCATAGGTACTCGCTGACAGCACTTGCCCCTACAGTCTGTTAAGGCTATACGGGGGATCTTTTTGTTGTTGTAGAGATAGAAGGCTACGCGGGGCCGCACCAGCATGAGTTGTGTGATGACAGTTGCTGCCAAGGATCTAACCGCTTCTACGGCGACCACCTCCTCCTCCTCGCCACCCTCTAACCCTGCCCCGAACCCCCTCCTTTAGCGTCCCCCCAACCCCACTCACTATCGCTCGCTCTCTTACACGCTTAATCACACATTCTCTCAACCATTGGCTCGCTCGCCCACCTATTCACTCAAGCACTCGGTCAATTACTCACGAACCGTCACACTCAATCACTCACCCACCACCTACCAGCTCACTCGCCCATCCCCTCACTCCCCTACTCACCTGCTCGGACTCCAATTCGCTCACCTCTACACTCACTCACTCTGCAGCCCACCCATACACTCATTAACTCACACAAACACCCGTTCACTCACTCACCTACTCACCCTATAACTCACCCGTCGATACGCTCACTCAACCTGCCACCGATCCACTCATTCACTCACACACACACCCGCTCACCTATTCACCCACAGATACATTCACTCACCCTGCCACCTATCCATCCACTCATGCATCCACTTACTCACACATACACCCGTTCGCTCGCTCATCTACTAACCCGCTTAATCAACTACCCTCAACCCAATCATTCACACATCCACTCAGTCATCCACCAGCGGACTCACTCGCCTTCTCACACCATCCCGCCCACTCGCCTACTCGTCCTCCCACAGCATTGGCACGCGCGGCATCCCAAAACAACCCAAGGCCTCATCCATTGGTCTCATTCCGGTTCTTGCGTAGACAAGATGCGTGCACCTAATCGCGCAACGGGACGTTCAATCTCTCGGGCGGTGTTCTTCGTTGCAAGGCCCGCGGCCGCTAGTGGCCTTGAGTGCGAACCCTGCGTACCAGTGCCGGATGAAACTAGTGCGGGGCCTGTAGCGTTATGTTCTCGAGGGGCCCTAAATCTATAAAAAAAAAACACACTTAAATATTAAAACACATACATTTTTAAATTGCATAGCAAAGTTATTGTAAATTTTTCATTTCCTATACAGCCAGATGATACGACAAATCGCTCACCTTAAACACCCATCCGTTCGTAAAACTTGAAGGTGGTATAGTACTATAGTAATATAGCAAGTGCAGAAACACTGAATCGGATTTTTGATAGCTTGAAAGCGTTTAGCGCGGGGCCCTTGAAAGTGCAGGGCCCGTAGCTACTACATATGTAGTAGCTACTACTACATATGTAGTAGCTGCTAAATACGTAGTAGCTACTTGTGCTGCTGGGATCATCCGGCACTGCCCCTGATACACAACTTATTAAAACGCCCCTTGGCCCCTTGTGGCGACCCCTCGCACTGACAATGTCTCATCGGCGACAGTGCCGTCCCCCTCCCATCATCCCTCGAAATGAGTGAAGAGGAGCAGTGATCTACGGCGCAGAGAGAACACATGTACACATGCTCTACAGTGCAGATGCTCCCCCGTACAGCCTCTGGAACAGACTGTTGCGGCGAAGTGCTGTTAGCGAGCGCCTCTGAAGGCCAGCAAGGCGCACCGGAGGGTGTGGCTCACACCAGATTGGCTTCCGAGATCTCACGGCGTCACGCGCATTCCCGATGATTTGGTCAGAGGTCAGAGGGTTATCAGTGGGGAGATGTTAACAAAGATAAGCGCGTGAGAACGACGATACAGGGGCGGCCATAGCTACACTCGACACGAGCCGCAGGTGTGTCATGCTTGTTTGGGGGGTAATAGTTGTGAGCGAGGCTTACGATATCAAACATTGAAAGCACATCGTACGCCAGGGCTAATCGCCCACGGACTTTAAAATGACACACGCGGACGTGAGTAATACGGCTCACACCGCCTCTGTGTATTGTCGAAAAACCCTTCGGCATTTCCTGAATAAGTGCATTGTGGTGTTCTCGTCTTAGTCCACTATTCGCGTAATGATGAACACGTATAATCGACTGACAACAGTCGTAATAGACAACCGGGGACCAGTTTTGTTCTCATTAGGACTCATCAGCACATTATCGTCACAAACTGCTCGCTCACTGATGCAAAGTCGTCCTCTGGGAACCACATACAGTGTGTGGAGTCATCACTCCCACACTGTGGGCCCATTAGCTGATGCCAAAAATAATCAAATCAGTTTGAACCCTGTGGTTTCCTGCCTGCACTATCGTTTTCTTGTTTTGTCTTTTTCTAGCAACTTACAGATGTGATTACCCACACACTAGCAAGTGGGCGAGTGATGTAAATGTATAATTATAGTTCACGGTTAAGCTTTATGGCGGAAATATAGTCCAGTTTCTGCTTCAACTCTGGAACAAGCCCAAGATTTTCTTAATTTGGGTCCCCAAGAATTTAAGACCCACAGTGATTGCTTTCATTCATGCGGCTTTAAGTCTGTTTGACGCGTAGGCTTTCGCGACCAATATTATCCACAATAGAGTTTATTTTTGTGTTAGATCGGGTAAATATAGCATCATCAGGCGACATCCAGCATCTGGCTGTTGCCTGATGATGCCAGTTGCAATTACTGGCGAAACGTCGTACTCTAATTGTAAATGTTGTGGGTTTACTCTCCAACACACAAGCGGTGTGCTGTACTAGTAACGAATTGGCACGTTCTGTTTACGTGACAACCCTTACTAATTGGCTGTGTCGGGTGGTGGTGGGTTTAACGACACATTTATATTTACGCGATCTAACCCCAATCAAACGATATCATGCTTAAGTCTTGCGTTATGAACGTGCCACTAAGACTCGGCGTGGAGTTTGACGTTAAAGCCAATCAGCAAAGGGGGGGACCGGCTGCTCGTTTTATATACGGGCAGCAATTGGTGGCACTCATTTACACCATTGTGTCCATCCACTGCTGGATGAAGGCCTCCCCAAGCCGAGTTGGTCGCGGGATTTGACCGTGCAACAGCGCGCTGAGTCAGTGAGCGAAGTGTGGGCCCCGGGACCGGTTCGGATGTCAACTCGCCACTCACGGCGTGAGCCGTGGCCAGGGAATGAACTTGGGTTGGTGGGTTCACAGCGCGGTTCGTGAACCACTGCTCCGCCGTTTCACCCCGTGGATGCATCGTGTGCGTGGGTATACGTGGAATGTGCCATACCATCTGTATATACACGTGAAAGGGAGTCCGCATGAGTCGTCCTGGTTCAACCAACAATGAC